>NC_059279.1:1465000-1467500 GCF_017591435.1 Portunus trituberculatus | reverse complement strand
CTGTTTATATTTCCAGAAACCCCAGAAAGAGTTACAGATATGCTAATTCCAATCTTCCTGTTCTGTTCAAGTCACTAAGTTAATTATTCATGTCCTCGGCGTCAGCTTTAAAAATATTCACTACTTTCCAGTTTCAGAGGCTGCCAGTACAGTATGTCCAGTCCCCAGAGCAGCCTTGTGAATTAATCGAGTCCAGTTTTCCAGGTCTCATGCATAATATCTCGAGTTAATTTGTATCCAGCTCTCCAGTGAAGGTTTGCAGTAATCCCACATGAGGACAGAACACAGCAGGTATTTGAGAGTAGTTTTGTAAATGTCACGTGTAATATTTCATGAACTCCAAAGACATGTAATTTCCTCTTCCAGCTCTATCAACTTCGCTGGATCGCGTATAATCTGACAGTTCATCAATCAGGCTTTCCATGACCAGTTCCAGTATTATCTATTCCAGAGCTCTTGACACCGACATCCCATCCCTTCCTCCCTCCCTCCCACCTGGCGCCTCATCGTCCAGACCTCATATTGGTGGTCTTCCGTTCCAGTAGACAAATAAATCCTTTTCCAGTATCCTACAAAGCCCCTTCCAGTGCCCATTCACCCTCCCAGGTTCTTAATTACACATTCCAGATACCATACACAATGATCACTAATTCCGCGCACCTCATGCAGGCCTTAATTAAAGATTCCAGGACTCACTCACACTTCCAGACCCTTCTCACTCGCTCTTCCGATTTCTCACTGTAATTTCAGTTTCCAGGACTCACTCATTCCTACACACATCCACTCACTCACTCACTCACGATTCCAGTTTCTCACTTTAATTACAGTTTACAGGACTCACTCATTCTCACACTCATCCACTCACTCACTCACTCACTCACTCACAAACGCTTCCAGTTTCTCATCTTAATTATAGTTTCCAGGACTCTCGTTTCCATACATTCTCACTCACTCTTCATTCACTCTTATACAACTCACTCATTTCCAGATCCAGATCCACCCACTCACTCGTCACTCATTCTTCCAGGTTCTCAATCACCATAACTAAAACAAGCCGAAGTTCCTCGCTACTCGTTCTGTCCTTCTCAAGCCCACACGGTGTTCCAGCAAGCTCGCTAATCAGGTTATCCGGGCGTCACACAAAGCCCAGTAGAGCCCCTCCCTTCTACAAGTCCCGCGGGTCTGGAAGGACAGAGAGACGCCCGGGGACTCAAGGTTCCATCGAGCTGCTTGGTTGTGGTCATCAATTGAACGCTTGTATTCATCACTCGAGCCTCCATTACAGGTTTCAAAGGCCACAAACATGGTTAGTTAGGTTGTCAAGGTTGGTGTTGGTATTAATGGTGGTGAATGCTTCTACTCTTTCATTGCTATTGGTGCTTTGAATTCTTTAATCACTAAATAATGCGACATCTCTAATTGTTCTACAGTCACCTCGCTTTAAACACTACAGAAATTGTAAACTCTATTCTTTTTAATCCCAATCTTTCATGAGTATGTTCTAGTGCTTTGAATTCTTTAATCACTAAATAATGCGACATCTCTATTTATTCTACAGTCACTTCGCTTTAAATACGGTAGGAATTGTAAACTCTATTCTTTTTAATCCCATTCTTTCAAGCGTATGTTCTGGTGCTGTAACTCTCTGGCACGGCAGCGAAAGAGTTAAATAATCACCAAACTCGTGAAAAACGCCCTTGGAAACCTGAGGAACCTCCACCAGTGCCTGTTAAAAGTCGCTGACGAGACTGATCCCGAAAATCCCCGAAACGTTTAAAAGTATGAGCAGGAATCTCGAGTCTTGAATTAGGGTACACGCCACCGCCCCTAGCCAGATCTTGGGGGGCTGCTCACGCTGCCTCACGCCCTAGGGGAAAGCCCAGGCCCCTCCCGCACCCCTACCCGCAGAAGGGGAGGAGCAGCGGCGTGAAGGACAAAAACCTGTTCTACGGTAAAGGTCAGAGCCACGCCCTTCCACCCCTTCTCACTGCCAAGTTCACGACGACCTTCTAAGGCGCTGGGTGTGGTCTGGTAGGGCGGGGCAAGGCGGTGGGGAGGGACGGGGGCAAAAGAGGGTGCTGGGGACGAGGAGGTAAGGGAGGTGAGGGTTAAGGGCATCCCGGGTGACTTTGCAGGGTGAGCAGGGTGTGGACGTGATGGATATGTTGGTAATAGGAGGGTACAGGGTAAAAGTGGAAGAGTTTGGGTATAAGGCGTGAAGATATGTTAGGATTAGGGAAGCTAAGGGGGACCAAGGGATCAAGAGGCCGTGTTGGGTATGCTAGAGGGAACAGTGTAGCTTGAGCATGAGGCGTCCAAATGTTAGGATCTGAAGGGGCCAGGTAACTAAGATGGGATGTTAGTAATAAAAGACACACACAAAAATAGTTTCACCACAAGAACAAGATATTAAGGAGCTGTTTTGGGTAAGCTAGAGGGAATTAAATAAGAAAACCTGGCCTTAAGACGTGGAAATATTTGAACTGAGAAACATAAAAAG
>NC_059279.1:1455000-1457500 GCF_017591435.1 Portunus trituberculatus | reverse complement strand
GAAAATATGAAAAAGACAAAGGAAAATATGAAAAGAAGGAAAAATATGAAAAGAAAAAATGAATGTTGAAGAAAAAAATATGAAAAGGAAAATATAAGACAAAGGAAACAAAAGAAAGAAGAAAAGGGAAAGTTTGATTAGAAGAACGAGAATAATAACAAAAACAAATGAAGAAAAAGGAAGAAAAGAATAAAAAGGAAAAGATAAAACAAAAAAGATAACAAGTAATAGTAGTAGTAGTAGTAGTAGTAGTAGTAGTAGTAGTAGTAGTAGTAGTAGTAGCAGTATCATCATCATCAGCAGCATCAGCGGGGCAGGTAGTACAAAGGTGGTGGTGGTGGTGGTGGTGAAGGTGGGGGGGGGGTATGCTAATAGGTTCAGGTGCCCCTCCTAACCGTCGCCGCCATGCCCTGATTCAAATCGCGGAGTAAGACCCGCTCAAAGGACCCCTAGGCCTCCCCGCAGGACTCCCATACTCCCTCACGCATCCTCCTCCTCCTCCTCCTCCTCCTCCTCCTCCTCCTCCTCCTCCTCCTCTACTATTCCAAATTCTTCTTCTTCTTTGTCATTACTCCTATTCTTCTTCCTCTTTACTCCTCCCATTCTTCTTCCTCTTTACTCCTCCTATTCTTCTTCCTCTTCCTCATTACTCTCCTACTTTCCTTCTTCTTCTTCTTCTTCTTCCTCATTACTACCCCTCCTCTTCTTCCCTTTCCTCATAACTCCTCTACTTTTCTCCTCCTCCTCCTCCTCCTCCTCCTCTTTCTTCTTCTTCTTTTTTTTTTCTTTATTTCCGTTTTATTTTTCTATTTTGTTTTTTCTCTTTTTCGTTTTCTATTGTTCCTTGGTTTCGTTGGCTTCGTTTTCTTTCTATTATCTTTTTTTTCTGTTGCTTCTTCTTTCCATTTTCTTTTGTTTCATCTTAGTCTTTATCTTTCTCTGCTTCTTCCTTGTCTTCTTTATTATATTTTTTGTCTGTTTCCTTCTTTCTACTATTTTATCATTTTTTTTCTTCTTCTTCTTCTTCTTCTTCTTCTTCTTCTTCTATATTTATCATCTTTTTTTATTTTTTCTCTGCTTCATTTTCTGTTTCTTCTTCTTTCTACTTTATTATTTTCTCTTCTTCTTCTTCTTCTCTATCTTCATTCCTTCTATACTTATCTTTTCATTTTTCCTGTTTCTTCTTCTATGTTCTTCTGTTTCTTCTTTTCTCTACTTTATTACTTTTTTTCTATTATTCCTTCTATTCTTCTTTCAATTATCATCTTTTTCCTATCTTCTTTTCTTTTTTGTTTTTCTTTTCGCCTACTTTCTCTTCGTCGTCTATTTGTCATCCTTTTTTTTTCATTTTTTCTTCCATTTCTTCTTTTTCGTGTTCTTCCTTCTCCTCTTCCTTTTCTTCTTCTTCTTCTTCTTCTTCTTCTTCTTCCACGTCCATTTTCCTCTTATTATTATTCCTTTCATTTACTCACCTTCCGCTTCTTCCTCCTCCTACTCTTCCTCAACCTCTTCCTCTTCCATATTCTTCTGCACATGTTTTTCTCCTCTTTCTCTTGTTACCGCTCTTCTTCTTCTTCTTCCTCCTTCTTCTTATATTTCAAGCACTTCTGTTCCTAGTTCTCCTCTTTCTCTTTATTTTCTTCTTCTTCTTCTTCTTCTTCTTCTTCTTCTTCTTCTCCTCTTCTTCTTGTGCTTCTTCTTCACCCTCCTTCCCTTTCACATAATCGTCTTTATCTTTGAACAGCTATTTTAATTAATCCTCCTCCTCCTCCTCCTCCTCCTCCTCCTCCACCTCCTCCTCCTCCTCTTCTTCTTCTTCACCACTTCAAAAGAAATCTTCCCTTTATTTCTTTCTATGCCAAAATTAATTAAGTTTTCCTTTTATTCCAAGCAATTCAAGGCATAAAAACACTGAGGAGAGAGAGAGAGAGAGAGAGAGAGAGAGAGAGAGAGAGAGAGAGAGAGAGAGAGAGAGAGAGAGAGAGAGAGAGAGAGAGAGAGAGAGATTAAGAGGAACACAGGGGAGATATCAAAAGAAGATTAAAAGAGACAAGAATAAAGAGGGAGAGGGAGAGCGAATGATGGGAGAGGAAAGGGAGACGATAATACCAAGAAGAACAAAGGAGAGAGAGAGAGAGAGAGAGAGAGAGAGAGAGAGAGAGAGAGAGAGAGAGAGAGAGAGAGAGAGAGAGAGAGAGAGAGAGAGAGAGAGAGAGAGAGAGAGGAGGAAAGAATCAGAAACATGGAAACAGGATGAGAGAACGAAGAAGAGGAAGAGAAGAGAGGAGGAGGAGGAGGAGGAGGAGGAGGAGGAGGAGGAGGAGGAGGAGGAGGAGGAGGAGAACAGCTGTGTACTGGCAATGGAAAATACCAAGTCTTCCGCCAATATAATCACCACCTCCTCCTCCTCCTCCTCCTCCTCCTCCTCCTCCTCCTCTTCCACACCTGTTCAAGAGTGGAGATCACGCAAGTGGAGGTAATTTTCTCCACTAGTATCACC
>NC_059279.1:1445000-1447500 GCF_017591435.1 Portunus trituberculatus | reverse complement strand
AAGGAAGGAAGGAAGGAAGGAAGGAAGGAGGCTGTAATAAAATAGAAGGATGGAAAGATAGGGTGGAAACGATCGAAGGAAGGAAAGAAGGAAGGAAGTTATGAGAGGGAAGAATGGAAAGACAATCAAAGGAAGGAAGGAAAGAAGGAAAAGGAGAAAGAAAAGACAGAACCAAAGGAATAAACATAAAACAGACGCAAACAAATGAATGAATGAATGAAAAAAGGAAGGAAAGAAAGAAAGAAAAGGAAGAAGGAACGAATGAACCAAGAAAGAAAGGAGGAAAGAAAACAAAGAAAAGAAATGATGGCAGAAAAGAAGGAAGAGGAAAAGAGAGAATAAAATGAAGGAAGAAAAAGAAGAAAAAGATAAAATGAAGCTACAAAGAAATTAAAGAAAAGAAAGAGGAACCGGAAAAAAAGAGAGAGAGCGAGAGAGAGAGAGAGAGAGAGAGAGAGAGAGAGAGAGTTAAGGAAGGGCATTCAACCCTACTTTTAAGGGATCAGGCGGCCCATTCCATTCTTGGCCCAATGGGAGAAAGAAAGGGAAGGGAAAAATGTGAGGATGAAGGGGAAAAAAGAGGAAAAAGAGGAAAAGGAAAAAACAGGAAAAAGGAGAAAAAGTAAAAAAAGTCTTGTTTGAGTAAAAATTTAGAGAAGAAGAAGGAGAAGAGAAAGAGAAAATAAAGAGGAGGGAAAGGAAAATCGTTAAGAATAAGAGGAAAAAGAGAAAGAAGAGAAAGAAAGGAAAAGAGCAAAAGACAAAAAAAATGGTCTTATGAAAGCTTTAAAGAAGAGAACAAGGAGAAAAAAAGGAAATAAATAGGAGATAAAGAAAACCGCGAGGAATAAGGGAGAAGGAAAAAGAGAAAGAGGGAAAATAGAGCAAAACGCAAAAAACAGACTTGAGTGACAGTTTTAAAGAAGAGAACAAGAAGAGAAAGAGGAAATAAAGAAAAATAAAGGAAAACTGTGAAGAATAAAGAAGAGAGAAGAAAGAAGAGGAAAAATAAGTCACTGTTTAGGTTAAGATGTAGAGAAGAGGGAAAAAAAGAAGAGGAGGAGGAGATAGACAGGAAAAAATGAAGATAAAACGTAAAATGAGAGGAAAAGAAGAGGGAAAAAATAGAACATTGTTTGAAGGAAAGATGTTGAGAGGAGGAGGAAGAAGAGGAGGAGGAGGAGGAGGAGGAGGAGGATGGAGAGAAGAAAGAAGAGATAGAGAAGAAAGGGGGGTTGGAAAAATGAAAAAAACGGGAAAAAGGAAATAAGGAAAAAAAAAGAGTTGTTTGAAGGGAGGAATGCGAGAGAGAGAGAGAGAGAGAGAGAGAGAGAGAGAGAGAGAGAGAGAGAGAGAGAGAGAGAGAGAGAGAGAGAGAGAGAGTACCAGCAGTCGGCCGCGGACCCTAACCACCACCTCGGACTAGCAGGCCTCGCTCACTACCATCCCTCACCATGGTACAGCCAGCTTGCCCCCGCCGCCAACTAAAGGTCGTCTCTAGCAACGTCCGTGGTCTCCGGACTAACCTTGCAGACTTATACCACAACTGTGTGCAACGACACAATGCAGACGTTGTTGTGGTGACAGAGACATGGCTGAACAGTGAGGTGGAGCCCACGTATGGCAGGATGCAGGGCTTCACCCACTGGGTGAGGAGGGACCGACAGGAGCGAACAGGAGGTGGAGTGGCTGTCTGCTTCAAGGAAGGAATGCAGGCCCAGCTACTCGACATAGACACGCCTCCACTGATGGAGATGATGTACTTCCGAGTAACGCTGGCAGACCGCTCAGCCCTCTTACTGTGTGCCCTGTATCGCCCCCCGCGACAAGGGCCTGACTCACTCCTGTACCTGACTGAGACTTTAGACAACCTGATGATGGCACACAGCTGCAGCCACGTGCTGATTGTGGGGGATCTCAATCACCACCTGGAAAGAGACGCCTACGAGAATCTCCTGAGGTGCAGGGTCTGACAGATCATGTCACCTTCCCACACATGAACGAGGAGGGACATTAGACCCTGTCATCTCAGACTACCAGGAGGACAAGCTTCAGTGTCATCAGCTGGGGCTCGTGGGCAGCTCTGATCATCACGCTGTACTGACACAGCTGGAAGTGGGCGTGGCTCAGGACGAGGCCACCACCCGCACCATCTGGCTGTGGAACAAAGCAGACTGGGCTTCCCTGCGCCGCGACCTGACCCACACCCCATGGGCCACTCTGCTACAGGGAGGAGCAGAGAGTGAAGCACTTGCACTCACCTCTCACCTTCTCGCCCTCCAGAGACGCCACGTCCCACACAGGGAATACACCACCAGACCGACGGATCAGCCATGGTTTGGCTACCGTTGCCGTGTTGCTGCTGAGGCAAAGTATGCTGCCTGGCTCCGCTACAAGAGGAACCCGACTCGGCGCAACAAGGACTTGCATAGGGCTGCATGCAGGAGGATGGTGGTAACCAGCAAGTGGGCCTTAAAAAAGTGGGAGGAAAGCCTGCGCC
>NC_059279.1:1420000-1425000 GCF_017591435.1 Portunus trituberculatus | reverse complement strand
TGGATGCGGATGTGTGTTGTGTATTGCACAACCTATATATTATAGAGTAATATACTCGTAATATAGAGTATAGACACGCAGTTACAGATACAGACCAGCAGAGTACTGCCTGCTGCTTACAGACTTAGAGTTCAGACAGAGGTTAGAAATGTGTAGTAAATTTAGTGATGTGCGTCTAATGAATTAATTATCTAGTAAAACTAAAGCAAATAATATCACGGATTCATTTCCTTTCAAACTTACACAACGTAATGTGTCTAGAATTTAGGGGAAGGTCAGGAGGAGGGGGCGAATTTTACTTAGTGACTATGAAGTACAAACATAGTAAATAAACTGCAAACTGTGAATGGTGGAATGTTAGATACTTAGACCATTCGAAGTACACCTTGTTTTTATTTGTTACTTCTCCTGTCTGCATGGTCTGACGTTGAAACAGGCTTTTTTTTCGGGAGGGGGGAGGGTGCTCCTCTTGGTGAGAACGTTTGACGTAAAAAACATCCGCATCCGCATCCGCATCCGCGAGGATGTCATATTTTGATATCCGCATCCGCATTTGCATCCGCATTTTAGTAGAGACTGACATCCGCATCCGCATTTGCATCCGCAAAATGACATCGCATATACATCCGCATCCGCGGATGTCTGAAATTCGACATCCGATACATCTCTAACACACACACACACACACACACACACACACACACACACACACACACACACACACACACACACACACACACACACACACACACACGTCAAAACTCACTTAATAACAAATATGAAACAAACTTTTGATATATGAGGAGGAGGAGGAGGAGGAGGAGGAGGAGGAGGAGGAGGAGGAGGAGGAGGAGGAGGAGGATATAGTAAGTAATATTCCAATACAGTACTGTGGAGAGAGAGAGAGAGAGAGAGAGAGAGAGAGAGAGAGAGAGAGAGAGAGAGAGAGAGAGAGAGAGAGAGAGAGAGAGAGAGAGACTTACCACGTGACCAAACCAGCCCGAAACACGCAAACTCACCTGAAAAAAACAAGAAAAACAACAATTAATACACACAAACCAATAAAGAGAGAGAGAAGAGAGAGAGAGAGAGAGAGAGAGAGAGAGAGAGAGAGCGCCCCATGTCGTATGTTCGTGTGTCTGTCATACACAGGATTTTCAGAGTGAGAAGGGGAAGGGAGGGGAAGCAAAGACTTGGGGGAGGGGATTTAGCGGGCAAGGGAGGAAGGGGGAGGAGGGGAAGGGGGAGGAGGGAAGGGGGGTGGCTTAAACGTGCTTCTAACCCAGCTCTGGATATTGCTGGAGGCTTAAGAGGGGAAGGGAGAGGATGAGGGGATGGGATGAGGGGAGGAGGGGAGAGAAAAGGGATTGGAGGGATAGAGAGGAAAGGAGAGGATGGGAAGGGAAGAGAAATGATGAGGGCGAAGTAAAAGGAGAGGGAGAGAGGGAGAAAAGGAGAAAGAGGAGGAGGAAGAGATTTGAGGAAAGGGGAGAAGAAAGAAGAGGAGAGTAAGTTAAGAGAGGAAACATGAAGGAAGGAAAGGGAGAGAAGAAAAATGGGAAGAACAAAGGGATAAGAGGATAAGAGATAAGAGAAATGGAGAAAGAAGAGGAAGGAAGATAAAAGAGGATAAGAGATAAGAGAGAAAGGAAGAGAAAGAAGAGGAAGAAAGATAAAACAAAACAACATTACTACACACACACACACACACACTCTACACAAACAAACAAACAAACAAACAAACAAACAGCCTGACATCGAAATACGTGCCTCGCTAACACGTCGTGACACGTTCATAACAAGTTACAAACACGAATACACACTTCATTTTTTCCCCTTTTCCCTATTTCACCTTTTTCTTCTTTAATTTTCACTATTCCCTTCATCCTTCTCTATTTTGTCTATTTTACACTTTTCCTTCAGTTTTTTGTCTATTTTTCTTCTTCCCTTCATCCTTTCTATTTTTTGTCTCTTTTCTTCTTCCCTTCATCTTTTTTTTCTTTTTTCTTCTTCCCTTCATCCTTTTTTATTTTTTTGTCTATTTTTCTTCTTCCCTTCATCCTTCTTTGTCTTTTTCTTCTTCCCTTCATCCTTTTTTGTCTTTTCCTTTCATTCTCTTGTTTCCTTTTCGTGTCCAATTTCGTTTTTTTTTTTTTTCATTCTCTAGTTCAGTTTTTATGTACATTTCTATATATCACACTGAATTTTCCTGAAGTAGTAGTAGTAGTAGTAGTAGTAGTAGTAGTAGTAGTAGTAGTAGTATAGAGGGGATGATGGTTAGGCAAGGCAAGGCAAGGCAAGGTAAGGTGAGGTTAGGTTAGGTTAGGTTAGGTTAGGTAAGGTTAGGTTAGGTTAGGTTAGGTTAGGTTAGGTAAGGTTAGGTTAGGTTAGGTTAGGTTAGGTGAGGTTAGGTTACGATGACAATAAGGATAATAATGACAAAAAAATGGTACACCCTTTCCGTGGGCGTGACGGTGGCTAATACCGTGATGGGGCGTGAATGGTGGGCGGAATGGGCGGTAAAACATGGTGGTGATGGAAGGGGAAGAGATGGGAAGAGGGAAAGAAGGGAAGGGATGGTGAATATGAGAGAGAAGGATTGAGGGAAGACCGGGGAGGGCGAGAATGGGTTGAAGAGAGGGGAGTGAGGGGAGAGAGAGGGGAGTGAGGTGAGAGGGAGGGGAATAAGGGAGAGGGAGGGGAATGAGGGGAGAGGGAGGGGAATGAGGGGAGAGGTGAAAGAGAGAAGGGGCAGAATTAAGATAAGAGAGAGAGAGAGAGAGAGAGAGAGAGAGAGAGAGAGAGAGAGAGAGAGAGAGAGAGAGAGAGAGAGAGAGAGAGAGAGAGAGAGAGAGAGAGAGAGAGAGAGAGAGAGAGAGAGAGAGAGAGAGACATCGACCCACGTCTATGGGTTCGTCTGGGTCTCTGCCAGGGAACTCCGCCATCGATCTGACTCGGCTTTGAGTACGCGGCTGTGGTGGTGGTGGTGGTGGTGGTGGTGGTGGTGGTGGTGGTGGCGGCGGCGGCGGCGGCAGTGATGGTGGTGAAGGTGGTGGAGGAGGGGTCAATGCACGGGGTGGAAGGAGGGGAGAGAGAGAGAGAGAGAGAGAGAGAGAGAGAGAGAGAGAGAGAGAGAGAGTACTCCCTAACAAACGCCCGCGCACACCTAACCTAACCTAACCTAACCTTACATATTGTACTACGCTCTCTCTCTCTCTCTCTCTCTCTCTCTCTCTCTCTCTCAACACGTGATAATACTATTTTAGCAACAATGAAAAATACTTTGTTCCTTATTTTTCATTATTTCCTCCTCCTCCTCCTCCTCCTCCTCCTGCTCCTCCTCCTCCACCACCACCACCACCACCACCACCAACAAATCATAGTCCTTCACCACATCATCACCATTCCTCCTCCTCCTCTCCTCCTTCTCCTATTCTTCCTAATTCCCTGCTTCATCACGCTCTCCCTTATTCCCTTCTTCGCCGGGACACCTGCTTTGTTTAGTTAGCCCAGGTCAAGGTGGGGAAGAGGGGAGAGGGAAGAGGAGAGGGAGGGGAGAGGGAGGGGAGGGGGGATATACAGGTAAAATTTATACCTTCGACTGTTGCATCAGTTCTCACGCACCTGTGTTGGAGGAGGAGGAGGAGGAGGAGGAGGAGGAGGAGGAGGAGGAGGAGGAGGAGGAGGAGGAGGAGGAGGAAGAAGGTAGAAAGGAAATTGCTCAGGGTTTCAATTATTACTATTATTATTATTTCTATTATTATTGTTATTTTTATTATTATTACCAGAGAGAGAGAGAGAGAGAGAGAGAGAGAGAGAGAGAGAGAGAGAGAATAGGGGGACTAACGAAATGCAATCCAAAACAAGAAAATTCAAAGTAAGTTGGAAGAAGAAGAAGAAGAAGAAGAAGAAGAAGAAGAAGAAGAAGAAGAAGAAGAAGAAGAAGAAGAAGAAGAAGAAGAAGAAGGAGGAGGAGGAGGAGGAGGAGGAGGAGGAGGAGGAGGAGGAGGAAAATAACAAGAAATAACGAATAATCCACATTTTTTTCAATTTTCCTCTTATTCTCTTCTCTTCTTTCCTCTTTCTTTCACCGGTTCCCTCTCTCCCTCTTACCTCTATTACTCTTTTCTTCTCTCCCCTCCTTCCCCTCTTTCTCTCCCCTCACTCTCCTCCCCTCTCTCTCTCTCTCTTCCTCCCTTCTCCCCTCTTTCTCCCATAATGATTTTTCTCCCTGCTCCCTTCTTTCTCCCCTCACCGGCTCTCTCTCTCTCTCTCTCTCTCTCTCTCTCTCTCTCTCTCTCTCTCTCTCTCTCTCTCTCAATCTCGGCTGACGGAACCTAATAATGTACCTCCTTAAGCCACCTACTCTCTCTCTCTCTCTCTCTCTCTCTCTCTCTCTCTCTCTCTTTCCTCCATTTGTTTCTCACTGCGTTTTTATCTTAAATTTTGTTCTTTCTTTCTTTCTTTCTTTTCTCTTTCTTTCTTTCTCTAAATCCTCCTTTTCCTACTCTTCCTCTTGTCTTTCTTCTTTCCCTTCATCCTCTTTCTTTTTTTCTTTGTCGTCTTTCTTCCTTTATTTCTTTCTAAATCAATCTTCTCTCTCTCTCTCTCTCTCTCTCTCTCTCTCTCTCTCTCTCTCTCTCTCCTTTCACTTCTTTCCACATCATTTTCTCCTCTTTCTCTTCCTTTCCTCACTATTTTCCCCTCTTTCTCGCCTCTTCCTTATCCTTTCATCATTTTCCCCTCTTCCTCTCCTCTATTTCTTGTCCTTATCTTCCCCTTTTCCTTTTTTTTCTCCTTTTCCTTATCATTTTGCTCTTTCTCGCCTTTTCTTTTCATTTTCTCATCCTTTTCCCCTTTTCCCCTTTCTCTCCCTTTGCTCATGATTTTCCCCTCCTATTCCTTTTTTTTTTCCTTCTTCCTCTTCCTTCCTAATCACTTTCCTCGTTTTTATTCTTACCTCCTCTTTTTTCCCCTCTTTCCTTTTCATGATTTTCCTC
>NC_059279.1:1410000-1415000 GCF_017591435.1 Portunus trituberculatus | reverse complement strand
TCTCTCTCTCTCTCTCTCTCTCTCTCTCTCTCTCTCTCTCTCTCTCCATAAGACAAAGGAGAGAAAGACGGAAATAAAAATAAATAAATGATAAGGAAAGAAAAATAAACTGGAGAGAGAGAGAGAGAGAGAGAGAGAGAGAGAGAGAGAGAGAGAGAGAGAGAGAGAGAGAGAGAGAGAGAGAGAGCCACGCCTCCTCTCCTCCACCCCCACCCAAATCACAACAAACAAACGCAACACACACACTCACGCCCTCACCCATCACTGCCACCCCCACCCAGCCCAGCGCTACAGCCACGCCCCCAACACGCCGCCCACGCACCCACACACTGCGAGGGGCGTCATTTAGGCCTGTCGCCACCCCCCTGCCGTGGCTTCATGCAAGACGAGTTGTGGAGGAGGAGGAGGAGGAGGAGGAGGAGGTCATTGACACTGGTGAAGACCGCGTGCACCACCTTCCTCCTCCCTCCTCCTCCTCCTCTTCTTCCTCCACCTCCTCCACTTCCCTTCCTTCTCCTTCTCCTCCTCCTCCAGCTGCTCCTCGAGGCTGTGTCGGGCCCGAGGCTGAAGGAACTGCTTTTCAATCCTGCCCCAAGGAGAGAGAGAGAGAGAGAGAGAGAGAGAGAGAGAGAGAGAGAGAGAGAGAGAGAGAGAGAGAGAGAGAGAGAGAGAGAGAGAGAGAGAGAGAGAGAATTTACATGAAAGTTTAAATGAACTCCAACACACGTGCACTGCCACACTTGTACAAAACGCACACACACGCGCACGAAAGTAGTAGTAGTAGTAGTAGTAGTAGTAGTAGTAGTAGTAGTAGTAGTAGTAGTAGTAGTAGTAGTAGTACACACACACACACACACACACACACACACACACACACACACACACACACACACACACACACACACACACACGAAAGTAGTAGTAGTAGTAGTAGTAGTAGTAGTAGTAGTAGTAGTAGTAGTAAATAATAAAAAAAATAAAAATAATAATAATAATAATAATAATAATAATAATAATAATAACAAAAAAATAATAATAATAATAATAATAATGACAAAAATATATATTACAATAAAATCATAACAAAATATAACTAATAAACACAACTTACCAACAATAATAATAATAATAATAATAATAATAATAATAATAATAATAATAAAAATAATAATAATAATAATAATAATAATAATAATAATAATAATAATAATAATAATAATAATAATAATAATAATAATAATAATAATAATAATAATAATAATAATAATAATAATAATAATAATAATAATAATAGTAATAGTAGTAGTAGTAGTAGTAGTAGTAGTAGTAATAGCCACAGCTTCACGATCTCATTTCCTCTCAGGTAAACAAAAGCACACCTGACTTTCCTGTCTCGCTAATCTTAACGGGATCATGTTTTCCAAAAATTTACCGTCACGAAAACCAACACATTTTGCTCTCTCTCTCTCTCTCTCTCTCTCTCTCTCTCTCTCTCTCTAAGGTCAGTGGAAAGATACAAATTGTTGAATGAATATATTACACCTTAGACAGTGGATGTGTAAATATATCATTCTCTCTCTCTCTCTCTCAAACCAAAATCCAACCTCTTTTCTTACTAATTCTAATTTAAAACGAGTTGATTCACATACCTACCCCTTGTCACCCTCTCTCTCTCTCTCTCTCTCTCTCTCTCTCTCTCTCTCTTCCTCGCCGCCAATAAGGTCTTGCGGTGAAGGTCGCGCAGGCTGACGGGGTGAACGAACGCAAGGGGACCCCACTAACCACCCACCACAACGCCACTACACGCTACCCCCCCCACCTCCACCTCCCCCCTCTCTCCTCCTCTCCACCCCTCTCTCTCTCTCTCTCCCTCCACTTCCTCTACCTCCATCGCCACTTCCTCCTCCACCACTCCTCCTCTCGTACACCTCCACTCCTGTGTGTGTGTGTGTGTGTGTGTGTGTGTGTGTGTGTGTGTGTGTGTGTGTGTGTGTGTTTGAGTGTATATCATTGTTTTCTATCATGTTTTCTCCTTCTTCTTCTTCTTCTTCTTCTTCTTCTCCTCCTCCTCCTCTTCTCTTCCTCCTCCATACTTATTCTACCTGTACATCTATTTATTAATTAAGACACCTCATATATTTATTATTTGCATATTTCCTTCTTCTTCTTCTTCTTCTTCTCCACCTCCTCCTCTTCCTCTTCTTTTTCTTACTCTTCTCCTTATTTTACATACCAATTTATAAAACCTGAGAGAGAGAGAGAGAGAGAGAGAGAGAGAGAGAGAGAGAGAGAGAGAGAGAGAGAGAGAGAGAGAGAGAGAAACGCCTTGCAATGTCTTCACTCTAGCAATGATCCACCTTCCTTCCTTCCATTCCCTCCTTCTCCCCCCTCCTTCCGTTCCCTTCCTCCCTTCCTCCCTTCCCTTCCCCTTTAGTCACTTCAAGTCGTACCGGGTCGTGGAAAGTATACCTGGACTTACATGTGTGTGTGTGTGTGTGTGTGTGTGTGTGTGTGTGTGTGTGTGTGTGTGTGTGTGTGTGTGTGTGTGTGTGTGTGTGTGTGTGTCCATATGAGAGATAATAAGTGAGAAATTCCTTAGGTTGGGTTGAATTGGGGTAGGATAGGTAAGGTTAGGTTAGGTTAGGTTAGGTTAGGTTAGGTTAGGTTAGGTTAGGTTAGGTTAGGTTAGGTTTGGTGAGGTTAGGTAAGGTAAAATAAGATGAAGGTGAAGGTAAGGTTAGGTTAATTAAGGCAAGGCAAGGCAAGGCAAGGCAAGGCAAGACAAGGCAAGGCAAGGCAAGGCAAGGCAAGGCAAGGCAAGATTAGGTTAGGTTAGGTTAGGCAAAGTTAAATTAGAAAAGGAAGCTTAAATAGTATGAAACAATGTTAGTTAAGGTTACATGAGGTTTGTAATGAAAGGGTTGCATTGCGCTGGATGAAGCAAGATAGGATAAGGATAAACAAACTGTGATAAGATTACCAAGTTTATATTGAGATAAGCCACCGTGGAGCACAACACAGAAAATTAGTATTAAGTCAAAGGAAAGGTGGAAATAAAGGCAAAAATAAAATAGGAGGTTAAATTAGGTAAGATAAGGTAAAGAAAGGTAAGGTAAGGTGAGGTGAGGTGAGGTGAGATTAGGCAAGGTAAGGTGAGGTGAGGTAAGGTGAGGTGAGGTGAGGTGAGGTGAGGTGAGGTGAGGTGAGGTGAGGTGAGGTAAGGTGAGGTGAGGTGAGGTGAGGTAAGGTGAGTTAAGGTAAGGTGAGGTGAGTTAAGGTAAGGTGAGGTGAGGTGAGGTGAGGTGAGGTGAGGTGAGGTGAGGTAAGGTAAGATTAGTTAAGGTAAGGTATGGTAAGGTAAGGTTATGTATGATAATGTTAGGTAAGGTAAATTAAGGTAAGGTTAAGTTAATGTGCCACAAACATTAATTCGCTCATACAAGTGTGTGTGTGTGTGTGTGTGTGTGTGTGTGTGTGTGTGTGTGTGTGTGTGTGTGTGTGTGTGTGTCCAGTCTATCTGCCGGCCGGTGTCCCATATTCAACTGACAACTATTACTATCTCCCCACACACTCCCATTCCTCCTCCTCCTCCCACTCCTCCTCCTACTCCTCGTTTTCCTCCCACTCCTCCACCTCATGCATTTTCCCTCCACCTGCTTCCCTCGCTCTCTAGACATCCTTCTCCATCTCTTCCTCCATCATCCTCCTCCTCCTCCTCCTCCTCCTCCTCCTCCCGTCACACCTGAAATCCAAAATCGTGACGGAAATTACACCTCTCTCTCTCTCTCTCTCTCTCTCTCTCTCTCTCTCTACCACCCACGCCTTGCTCATAAAAACAATAATAACTACTACTACTACCACTACTACTACTATTGCCACCACCACCACCACTACTACTACTACTACTACTACTACTACTACTACTACTACTACTACTATTACTCTCTTCCATTTTTTGTCCTTTTCTGTGTTCACGGTTTTTAAGGTAAATTTTGTGGAATGTCTTGCTTTTAACCATAGTGGAATGCGGATGAGGAGGAGGAGGAGGAGGAGGAGGAGGAGGAGGAGGAACTTTCTAGTCTTGGTGGAGGAGGAGGCGTTCTCCACCACATTTTCATCCACCAACTGCTGTGTGGATGCAAGTACGTGATCATCTCCTCCTCCTCCTCCTCCTCCTCTACTTCCACCACTTCCACCATCCTCCTCCTCCTCCTCCTCCTCCACTTCCTCTACTTCCACTATCATCTCCTCCGCCACCTCCTTCACAAATAGCAAAAACATAAATTCTTCCACATCCTCCTCCTTCCTCCTCCTCCTCCACTTCCTCCACGACTGATGAAATATCTCTTCTTCCACATCCTCTTCCTCTTGCTCCTCTTATTATTCTCCACTTACTTCTCAAATTCCACCACCATCACCACCACCACCACCACCACCACCATCACTATTCTCCACATACTCCAAGTTTCATGACACCCTACCTCCTCCTCCTCCTCCTCCTCCTCCTCCTCCTCCTCCTAGTGCCACAGTCCCGGATGCCACCAGTCACCTCTCTCCACTTTACTCCACCCTACTCTCTCTCTCTCTCTCTCTCTCTCTCTCTCTCTCTCTCTCTCTCTCTCTCATGCCCACCCACACCCGGCCAGTGCTCCACATAATCAGCTGGTAACTCTCTCTCTCTCTCTCTCTCTCTCTCTCTCTGCACTTGTAACTTGCACTCTACTACCGACAGTGAGAGAGAGAGAGAGAGAGAGAGAGAGAGAGAGAGAGAGAGAGAGAGAGAGAGAGAGAGAGAGAGAGAGAGAGAGATTGCTGACCTCGCTCGACCCCAGATCACGAAGGGAACGCTGAGGTCAAAATGAAGGAAAGGGAGGAAGGAGGAAGGAGGAATGGGAGGAAGGGAGCGAAGGAGGGAAGGAGGGAGAGGGGAGAGGAAGGAATGGAGAGAAAAAGAAGAAAGAAGGAAGCAAACTTAATACTGTTAACCATAATAACTTCTG
>NC_059279.1:1397500-1402500 GCF_017591435.1 Portunus trituberculatus | reverse complement strand
AAGATCAATGTTGTTCCGATCAACCTCCTCCTCCTCCTCCTCCTCCTCCTCCTCCTCCTGACGGGGTGTATTGAAGGGTGTGGTGCTGTGGGCGGAAGGGGAGAAAGAAAGGGAGAAGGAAGGGGAGAAAGCTTGGAAGGGGAAGGTAAGAGGGGAAGGAATTGAGGTTGTCAGGAGGTAACTAACAACAGAAATATTTCAACCATCACCACCACCACCACCACCACCTGTATAATTAGGGTTAGGTTAGGTTAGGTTAGGTTATGTAAGGTAAGGTAAGGTTGGATTAGGTAAGGTTAGGTTAGGTAAGGTAAGGTAAGGTAAGGTTGGATTAGGTAAGGTTAGGTTAGGCTAGGTAAGGTAACGTTATATTATGTAAGGTTAGGTTAGGTTAGGTTAGGTTAGGTTAGGTTATGTAAGGTAAGGTAAGGTTAGTTATAGTTAATGTTTTGTCTGGTTTGGCAAGGTTAGGTTAGGTAAGGTAAGGTAAGGTTAGGTAGTTTTAGTTAAGGTTTTATTGACTTTAGGAAGGGTGTATGGAGATCAGAAGCTAAGTGTTCATTCTTCGTGTTCTTTTGTGTTATCAATGTTATAAACCACACGACACATATCCCATTAATAACAACAACAACAACAACAACAACAACAACAAAAAGTAAAAAAGAACAAGAACAAGAAGATAAAAGAAAATTAACAAGAAGAACGAAAGTAATTGCCAAATTAGACGAACAAACAACAACAACAACAACAAAAAGAAAAAAGAACAAGAACAAAAAGAAAGAAAATGAACAAGAACAAGAACGAAAGTAATTACCAAAGAAAATGAACAAACACACACACACACACACACACACACACAGGCAGTGAATCAAGGTAATGCGTTTGTTTATTCATCACACACAGCAACGAATCAATAACTCAAGTACTAATGAACAAAAATGACAAAGAAAAATGTTTAATACAAATCAATAATCTCTCTCTCTCTCTCTCTCTCTCTCTCTCTCTCTCTCTGTAATTTCCCTCCCTCACTAAGATATCTTTATTTACAAACACTGCCCACATTCCTCCCTCCTCCTCCTCCTCCTCCTCCCCTTAATTACTGTTTCCTCTCCCCTCCACAGCTGACGCGACTGTGTGTGTGTGTGTGTGTGTGTGTGTGTGTAGGAGAAAGAGAAATAGTAGAGAGGCAAATAAATAAGGTGAAAAGGAGAGGAAAAGAAGCGAAGAGGAAGAGAGTGATCAAGAATAAGAGAGAAAAGAGGAAGAAGGAGTCAAGAGGAATGAATTGAAGAAGATATAGTGTCATTATATCTCCTCTTTTTCTTCTTTCTATAGATATAAAAGACTCCTACTCCTCCTCCTCATCCTCTTCTTTCACAGCTGGTGCCAGATGGAGGAGAAAACCAGCTGGGTGTCTTCCTTCAATGGTGAGATTAACTCTCTCTCTCTCTCTCTCTCTCTCTCTCTCTCTGGTCAGGTCATGTCAGGTCAAATAAACAACGGCAAATTTACTTCTCCTCCTCCTCCTCTTCGTCTTCTCTTCCTCTTCCACTTCGTCTTCTTTCTCATCCTCTCCTCTCTCATCACCAAGCAAACTGCATCTCGTCAATCGTCAGCACCACCACTACTCATCACCAACACTAACTCATCACCAGCTGCGCTTATAACTGGTGGCATGTTTTCACTACCACCACCACCACTATCACTATCACCACCACCACCACCACTATCACTACCACTATCACTATCACCACCACCACCACCACCACTATCACTATCAACACCATTATCACAGCCACCATCATCACCACTCACACTCCACCGTCATCACTACCTCTAAATGCGCAGTCTGAAAAAGCACCATTTCTCTCTCTCTCTCTCTCTCTCTCTCTCTCTCTCTCTCTCTCTCTCTCTCTCTCTCCACTCCCCACTAAGCACACCTGAGCTTTCACGCCCAGGTAAGGTAATTAGTTTCCCTGCGCACACCCACTTGATGACCTGAGAGAGAGAGAGAGAGAGAGAGAGAGAGAGAGAGAGAGAGAGAGAGAGTTTACATTTCACAGTATACAAGAAAATACAAATTGCTGAACCTTCCCTAACTAACAAAAGCAAACCTAATTTAAGTACATAATTTGTATCTATGGTAAATGTGACAAAGATGTAGGGATCCTATTTATTTAACCTAATTTAACCTAACCTAAGCTAACCTGACCTAACTCGAGTATAGAGTTTGTATTCAAGGTAACTGTGCCAGAAAGAAGTAGGGAGCTCAATTAATTTAACCCTATTTAAGCTAACCAACCCAAGTCAACCCAACGAAACCCAACCCAGCCTAACTTAACCTAACCCAACCCAACCGTGCCTAACTTAACCTAACCCATTTCTAACCCAACCTAACCCAACCCAACCGTGCCTAACTAAACCTAACCCATTTCTAACCACACACACACACACACACACACACACACAGACACACACTTCCAAAAAATCAATAAATAAAATCAATAAATAAAACTCAAATCCTAACCTAACAAACAAAGCAACAAACAGACATCCTAAAACCCTCACAGGATACGAAAGGACTTCCCATAATCCTTTTTGATATCCTAAAGGACCTAAACCCTTCAGGACACAAGGGTCGAGGCAGGGAGAGAGAGGGAGGGAGAGGAAGACCAAGGCAGGGATCGACAAGGGATAGGATTGGGGAAGGCTAGGGTAGAATAGGGTAAGGAAGGGAGAAATTATGGGGGGCAGCCTAGGCACAGTAGGTAGGGGTGGGAGGGTCAAGGGGGTGAGGGTGGGGTCAGGGCGGGTCATATTTTAGATTGGGGTCAGGAAAGGTCAGGGAGGAGGTCAGTGAGGCGTAGCTAAATGACCTGACTTCATATCTGACTGGAGGAGGAGGAGGAGGAGGAGGAGGAGGAGGAGGAGGAGGAGGAGGAGGAGGAGGAAGATACAAAATAAACGATAAAAATACAGGGAAAAAAATATACGAAGATGGCAATAACAAAAACAAACAAAACGAAGCAAATAAGAGAAAAAAACGAAAATAAAAAAGTTGAGAGAGAGAGAGAGAGAGAGAGAGAGAGAGAGAGAGAGAGAGAGAGAGAGAGAGAGAAATAATTAGAGAGAGATAACAAGATTGGAAGAGAACAATGAAATAAAATTAAAAACGACGACAATGACAACAACAACAACAACAACACGAAACACTCCTCAAAGAAAACAAAGAAAGGAAAAGAATAAACGAATACAACTTTTCACACACACACCACCACCACCACCATTACAACACCTTTCCCAACCTACACTAAAATATACCTAAAGGCGCCACACACTCCTTCTATAACGAGACTAACTACTAAAATACCTCACAGGCGTCTCTCTCTCTCTCTCTCTCTCTCTCTCTCTCTCTCTGGGGATGTGGGTCCGCGGGGGGGTATAATTGTATTGGTAGTATTGGAAAATCCTTCTGCTTTCAATTTATCTATCTATCTGTCTTTCTGTGTCTATTTCCTTATCTATCTATTAGTGTCCGCCATTTTACTAGTGATATTGGAAGATTTGTGCTTTCAATCTGCCTATATTGTTTACTTAACTATCTGAAGGGTGGTAGTAGTAGTAGTAGTAGTAGTAGTACAAGAAGAAGAAGTACTATTTTTTTTTTCATAGTAGTGTTGGTGGGTGGTGGTGGTAGCAGTGTTGGTGTTGGTGGTGGTAGTAGTAGTAGTGTTGGTGTTGGTGGTGGTGGTGGTGGTAGCAGTAGTAGTGTTGGTGTTGGTGGCTGTGGTGGTAAGGCAACACAGCATGGACCCAAGGCAAGTGTTCTAAGCAGTGACGGAACAGCTGACGGGCTCACGAGAAGAGAAAAGAGGAAAACCGTGACAAGGCAACACGAGGGACTGTGGACTCTATGCTTGGTGATCTTAAGGGCGTGTTTTGAATCACTCTGAGGGGCGGAGGAGGTGAAGAGGTGGTGCATAGTGTAAATAGTGCCATTCATATATTTTTTTTTCTTTTTTCCTTTCTTTTTCTGTCTCTCCTCGTGGGCTAATTACCTGTTTATTAATAAGTCCCTTACCTGTGTGTGTGTGTGTGTGTGTGTGTGTAAATTGCTGAGTTCATTTGCATTCCTTTTGTACTCCTTTGTTTCTTTATGTTGCGTGTCTTACTTTCCTCTTCCTCCTCCTCCTCCTCCTCTTCCCTCTCTCTTCTCCCTTCTTCCACCTATACCTTCTCAAACTATCTCCTCCTCCTCCTCTTCCTCTTTCCCCATAACTCTTCCTGCTCCTCCTCCTCCTCATTTCCAACTTTCTCTCTTTCCCTTTACCTCCTCTTCCATGCCTTCTTCCTTCCCTTACCTTCTCTTCCACTGCAACTATCTCCCCCTCTTCCTCTTCCTCTTCTCTTCTCTCCCCACCTCCACCTCCACCACCATCCCCACCTCCTCCACCACACAATCAGCTGACGCCATAAAACATTCCACAAACCCTCTTTTCTCTTCCCCTCACCTCCCCTACTTCTCTCTCTCTCTCTCTCTTAAAGCTGCATGACTCGCTCCCCCTTGTCAAGAATAATTTAGCCATTTCGTATCTCCATTATTACTTAGTTCATGCTAATATCGCCCCTATGGTATATCACTTTCTTGCCCGTCTCCCCTATACCTTCTTTATCCTTCTACGCCTCTTCTTCTTCCTCCTCCTATTTTTCTTCCTTTCTTCGTATGTTTATTTGATTTCAATGCTTGTGTTAGGTAAGGTAAGGAAAAGCATGGTTAAGTTAGGTTAGGTTAGGTTAGGTAAGGTTAGGCAAGGTAAGGTTAGGTAAATTTAGTTCATATCAAGCTCTTCAGTACTGGGGCGTATTTTTACCACGAGATTTGCATAACTAGATAATTTTATTGACATTACCAAGGGTCTATGCAAGTCAAAAGATTAATGGCTACAGTCTCCACTATTCTAATCCCCCACATACGTTTCTGAAGCTGTAGAAAATCATGA
>NC_059279.1:1390000-1392500 GCF_017591435.1 Portunus trituberculatus | reverse complement strand
TTAGGATAAGGTAAGGTAAGGCAAGGTTAGGTAAGGGTAGGTTAGGAAAGATGAGACAAGGTAAGATTAGGTTAGGTAAGAATAGGATAGGATAAGAGAATAGGATGAAAAGGGTCAGGTTAAGCTGGGTAAGATTAGATGAAGTTAGGTTAGTTAGGTTAGAATAGAATAGCCTGGGTTGATCTGAGTTAGTTTAATTAAGCAAGGCGTGACTACATTACTGCATGCTGGACTGGGTAAGTAAGGTAAGATCATACTCGTAGTACACTAAGTTATAAATCACCACGTAAGATAATATGAAGTTAGGATGAATGAGGTTACGTTGTGCTGTGAGGGAATGCGATATATTTTGATCACACTATGCAGAACTGCCCGCGGTAAAACCAGGTCGAATTAAGTGGTTAGATAACACTAGACTGTTTATACACTAAGATTAGCACAAGTTTAGTAAAGAAAGACTAAGATAGCTTCAGTGTAGAGGCGGCGTCATAACCGCTTCAGTGCTGGGATCATTATAACCTTGAGATCTGAGTACGATTCGATCCCTTTATTGATATTAGAAAGGGTCTACGTAAGCCAGAAGATTGATTGCCAGAGTATTCACTATTTTAATCCCCCACACAAGTTTCTGAACCTATATAGAATGGCCAAATAGCAAGCAGAATGAATATAAAAACACGCCATGGTGCTGAAGGGGGTTAAGTGATGTTGGACAATACTAGACTGTTCATAGGCTGTTAAGTAAGATTAGCAGAGATTCG
Organism: Portunus trituberculatus; assembly: GCF_017591435.1. Taxonomy (NCBI): domain Eukaryota; kingdom Metazoa; phylum Arthropoda; class Malacostraca; order Decapoda; family Portunidae; genus Portunus; species Portunus trituberculatus. The sequence continues at coordinate 1,391,739 of NC_059279.1, read as the reverse complement.
AACCCTGTCCATGGTCCGAGAGATAGGAGGTACCACAAAAAACATCTCCTTTAGCCAATAAATTCCCGTGAAAAGGCCGCGTGGTATAAATAAGTAAATCAAAAAAAAAAAAAGGTTAGGTGATGAAGGACTAAGACATGGCAGAGGGGGTGACTTAAGCAGCAGTGGTTGGCTGATTTCTGACTTCACATTATTTAGTTGATAATCTGTATTCTCTTAATTTTCCTTAGAGTGATAAACAAGAAAAGAATATTGTAATTATGATATATGAGTAGGGTGAGTGTAGAGGTGACGTCATGAAGGTGAGTGAAGGTGGCACAGGAGGCACAGGAGGCGGGCTGCTGGTTGAGATGGAAAGATATCGTCATAGTAACGCCGGAATGGAAGGCTGGATGGAGGGAGGTGGAGTGACGTCACGGGTAACCTTTATCGCAGGTGGGGAGGTCAAAGTGTCGGGTCAGAGGCAGGGGTTAGGGCAGGGCAAGTTACTGCTACCACTAATGTCACCTCAGTATTGGCAGTGGATAAGAGTGGCTAAGGTCAGTGGGTGAGGGAACTATTACTTCACTCATACTACTAACATGACCTTACTTATACTTTGATTACAACATACTTCAATTAAATGTTAACCTCATCCAAAACTAAACTTGTTGTGACTACACTGAACACTTACCATACCTAACCTTCACTTATCAACCTTAGCTAATCTTTATCGATACCAATTCAACTAAACCTTACCCAACCAATCCCAAACCTCACCCAATTTAACCCATACCTCACCTTACCTAACCCAACCTAACCTCACCTAACCTAACCCTAACCAAACGCAAACTAAGCCAAGCGCAATCCATCTAACCTGACCAAAGCATATCCAATAAAAGGAAAAAATCTTTAACTAAAAAAAGATATAAATAAAAATAAATTAACCCAAACCTATCCCCGCTAAACCTCACTTAACCCAACCAAACCTAATCCAATCCCATCTAACAATAAGCTAACGTATCCTATTCCTTTTTACTGCTTTCATTTCCATTTTTCTCTTTTCTTTTTTCTCCATTTCTTCCTTCGTCTACTATCCATTTTTTCTCTCTCTTCCTTTTTATTCCTCCTCCAGCTCTTGTTTTTTTTTTCTCTTTTCTCCTCTTCCATCTCCTCTCCATTTTATCTCTCTTTTCATCCCTCCTCCAGCTCTTCTTTTTATTCCTTTCTCTTCCTCTCCTCTCCATTTCTATCTCTCTTTCATCCTCCTCCAGCTCTTCTTTTTATTCCTTTCTCTTTCCTCCTCCTCTCCATTTTATCTCTCTTTTCATTCCTCCTCCAGCTCTTCTTTTTATTCCTTTCTCTTTCCTCCTCCTCTCCATTTCTATCTCTCTCTTTTCATTCCTTCTCCAGATCTCACTATTCTTCCCAGTCAATGTTCTTATCACGCTAATCAAGCCAGCATCACCGTGAGTCACCTGAGCAGCACAGGCAAACACGACACAACAGGTAAGGAAGGCGTCGAGGCTCAAAGGTAAGCACAGAGGCGGCCAGCGAGAAGGCATCCAGGTGTGGTATCTTCACATCACACAGGTAAGGGTAGCAGGTAACCTCCTTGTGGCCCTCGTGACGTCAACACACACACACACACACACACACACACACACACACACATTCGTCTCGTCTCGTCTTCCTACTCTCCTCCATCTTACATTTTTTCTTTCTCTTTTGGTATATTTTCTTTCATTATGTTAATTAAA
>NC_059279.1:1382500-1385000 GCF_017591435.1 Portunus trituberculatus | reverse complement strand
AGCAGAGGGAGACACGAGGCACATCAAGGGAGTCGAAGCTGGTGATAGGGGAAAGCACCGGGAAGAGACACGATTCCACGACACCAGCAGAGACACAAGGCATTTCAAGGGAGTCGAAGCTAGTCACAGGGAAAAGCACCGGGAAGAGACACGATTCCACGACGCCAGCAGAGACACAAGGCATTTCAAGGGAGTCGAAGCTAGTCATAGGGGGAAAGCACCGGGAAGAGACACGATTCCACGACACCAGCAGAGACACAAGGCATTTCAAGGGAGTCGAAGCTAGTCATAGGGGAAAAGCACCGGGAAGAGACACGATTCCACGACACCAGCAGAGACACAAGGCATTTCAAGGGAGTCGAAGCAAGTCATAGGGGAAAAGCACCGGGAAGAGACACGATTCCACGACACCAGCAGAGACACAAGGCATTTCAAGGGAGTCGAAGCTAGTCACAGGGGAAAAGCACCGGGAAGAGACACGATTCCACGACACAATTAAACACAAGGCACGTCAAGGGAGTCGAAGCTGGTGACGGGCGTGAATGGGGGGTAGGGGTGTAGAAAACCGGGATGAGACACGATTCCCTTAAAGCAAGACAGGAGAGGGAGAGTGGAGCGTGAAATAAAATAATCAATATGACGTCCACGTGTTTACAGATCCGAGGAGGAGAAGGAGGAGGAGGAGGAGGAGGAGGAGGAGGAGGAGGAAGGGAGACGACTGTGGAAGAATGAGGAGGAAGAGGAAGATCAATGGTAAGCAAAGATGGAGTTGGAGAGGAGGAGGAGGAGGAGGAGGAGGAGGAGGAGGAGGAGGAGGAAGATGAAACGAGATGGAGTAAGAGAGGAGGCGTGATGGAATAAGAACTGTGCACAAGGAGGAGGAGGAGGAGGAGGAGGAGGAGTCTGGGAACAATTATAAAAGCATTTGTGCTCAAGTGTGCTCCTGGTGGGATAAAGAAGAGGAGGATGAGGAGGAGGAGGAGGAGGAGGAGGAGGAGGAGGAGGAGGAGGAGGAGGAGTAACGTATGGAAGAGGATAAAGGAAGAAAGCAGGAATTAATGAGGAAAAGGGAGAAAAGGAAAGAAGGAAACGAAAATAAAGATGCAGAAGAAATGAAAAGGGAAAAACAGAATAATGACAAAAACAATACGAGAAGAAGAAGAAGAAGAAGAAGAAGAAGAAGAAAAAAAAAGAAGAAGTACACAAAATATTGACGTAAAAAGACTGAAACAGAAATAAATAAAGGAAAAAACGAAAAAAATACAAAAAAAAGATGAAGACGAAAAAAAACAAGAAAATCCAATGAGAGAGAGAGAGAGAGAGAGAGAGAGAGAGAGAGAGAGAGAGAGAGAGAGAGAGAGAGAGAGAGAGAGAAGAAAAACAAGACCTAAACAGGAAAGTCAACAAACCCACAGGGGAGGGAGATGAAGTACCCCAGGAGAGAGTGTACTTCCCAGGGGGGCGATAAAGGGAGACTAGAAGACAATGCTAGCCTCTGAAGGGGAAGGAAGGGAGGAGAAGGAAAGGGGGGGGGGCAGAAAAGAAGGGGAGGGGAACCTAGAGTGGTGTTCCTAAGGGTGTACTGGGTCCCCGTGGGTTTGTATGTGTCCCTGGCCACTGCTGGGGCATTGTGGGGGATGAGATGAGGAAATAGAGGGAAGAAAGGGAGGTGAAGAAAAATGAAGGATAAATGAATAGAAGTAGAGGAATGAAGTAGAAGGGAAGGAAGAAAGTAGGAGAAAAGAAAGGAAATAATACATAAGGAAGGAATAAAGGAGGGAAATAAGGAAGAAAAGGAAAATACACAAATTAAGAGGAAATAAAAAAAGTAGATAAAGAGAATGTGGGAGATGCGAAATAAGGGAATAGGAGAAATAGGGAAGGAAATAAAGGAAGATAAAGGAAGAATGTAATATGAAGAAGAGGAGTGAAGTAGAAGGAAGAGAAACGAAAAAAAAAAAAAATTAAAAGAAAAAAAAAAAGTAAAAGTAGAATGTAAAGACGAAAGAAAAACAAATAAAGAAAAGAAAAATAAGAAGAAAAGGAGAAAAGAAACTGATGAAAGGAAAGGAAGAGAAAAATATACAATAGACATGAAAAAAATAGAATAAGGAAAGAAGAATGAAAGTAAAATTGAAATGAAAGAGAAAAGGAAACAAAGAAAAGGAAATGAAAAGAAATAAAATGCCATAGAAAGAGGAAGAAGGAGAGGAGGAGAAAAGAAAAGGATATGGAGGGGAGAGGAGGAAGAAACAACTTGATATGTAAAAAGAGGAGGAGGAGGAGGAGGAGGAGGAGGAGGAGGAGGAGGAGGAGGAGGAGGAGGAGGAGGAGGACGACGACGAATAAAAACAAGTAACCACTCTTACAAGAAAGGAAAGGGAGATGAAGAGGGATAGAAGGAGAAAGAAACAACTTGGAGGAGGAGGAGGAGGAGGAGGAGGAGGAGGAGGAGGAGGAGGAGGAGGAGGAGGAGGAGGAGGAGGAGGAGACAGATGTA
>NC_059279.1:1290000-1377500 GCF_017591435.1 Portunus trituberculatus | reverse complement strand
GAGGAGGAGGAGGAGGAGGAGGAGACTTTCAAGGAAGACTCGCTCGAAATATTATATTCTACGAAGGTTAATGACGGACAATGACCCCCCATCCACCCCTTTCTTCCTCCTCCTCCTCCTCCTCACAGCAGCAGGATAAAAGTGTGTGTGTGTGTGTGTGTGTGTGTGTGTGTGTGTGTGTGTGTGTGTGTGTGTGTGTGTGTGTGTGTGTGTGTTATTAGTTATCAGTGTAAACAGCAATACATAAATAAGGGCAGTAAATTGAAAGTCAGGTTAGGTTAAAGAGGTGATGGAGGTGGTGGTGATGGTGGTGGTGATGCTCTAAGTAACAGTAGTGGTGGTGGTGATGGTGGTGATGCCCTAAATGGTAGTGGTGGTGGTGGTGATGGTGTTACTGTTAATGGTGGTGGTGTTATTGTTACTGTTAGAAGTGGCGGTGGTGGTGGTGGTGGTGTTAATAGTGGTGATGCATTAATTGGTGGTGGTGATGCCCTAAATGGTAGTAGTGGTGGTGGTGGTGATGGTGTTACTGTTAGTGGTGGTGGTGTTGTTACTGTCAGAAGTGGTGGTGGTATTGTTAATAGTGGTGATGCCCTAAGTGGTGGTGGTGGTGGTGGAGGTGCGGGGTTCCATGGCTGCAGGGTGGAGATCAACTTGATGGTGTAAACTAATACTTCTTCCAAGGCTGCCTACTCTTCCATCTCTATCTGCCACCACCACCACCACCTCCTCACACCACACCACACCACACCACATCACCAATTAAGAGGGAAACTTACTGAGGCCATTCCAACCCTTAACCCTTCACCACTTCAATCACAACCTAACCTAACCTAACCTTTAACCACTTACGTACATCTCTAACTAACAAAAGGAAGGCTAACAGAAATAAAAGCAAGAAAAATGGAGAATAAGTAAAGAAAATGAAGAAAGAGTTACATAGAAGAGAGAAGATGATAAAAAAAAGTGAGAGAGTAGAAAGGGAAGAGTTAAAGGATTAAATAGTTACAAATGGAAGCTAAAAGGGTGTGAATCTGCAGGAAGGAATAGGGTGAAGTGGGACTGTGAAGAAATGGAAGTGAGTGGTGAAGAGTGAGTGTGTATGGTGGATACTGAGACGTGAGGGCGAGAGATAATGGTGCGATAATGGTGATACGGGTCAAGTTTGAGCGCTGGTGAAGAAGTAGGAGCAATAATAGGTGTAAAATGTCAGATATCATAGTGAATGGATGGATGGATGGCTGCTACCTCCCTCCCTCCCTCTCTCTCTCACACACACACACACACACACACACACACACAAAACCTTGACTTTACAATTACAAATAACACAAACTCCTTTTTTCCCTTTCTCACCCTATTGTCACACACACACACACACACACACACACACACACACGGAAGTAATCTGATCAGGGGTGACACATCTAAGTGGTGGCAAGACAAACACTTCAACAAACACCCACTCACGTGTTTGTGCTTCTCTGGTCGCTATTAAGACATTTTAGTCACAGCGTACAAAGTTATGAAGATGAATCACACTGCTAGAGAGAGAGAGAGAGAGAGAGAGAGAGAGAGACCACCATACCCGCACTCCCTCCACTCAACAAACACATTTCAATCTTCAAATAAAACAGACTGCAAACCAAAGCTCGCTATCAACACTGTGTTCTATATATAGCGGGCACACACACACACACACACACACACACACACACATGTTTCAATCTACTACAGTTATTGCCCACACACACAAACATCCCCACTAAAAATAATAATAATAATAATAATAATAATAATAATAATAATAATTTGACAACAGTTTACTTAAAGTCCAAATTATTCTAAAAATAACACGGGAGTATTAAGAATAGGAAATAGGAGGAGGAGGAGGAGGAGGAGGAGGAGGAAGACCATGATGAAGTAAGGAAAATAGAAGGAAATGTGGAAGAAGTAATAAACAAAATAATGAATCAAGAAGAAGAAGAAAAGAAGCAAAAAAAAAGGACAAGAGGAAGGCCAGAAAACTTAAATCTGGCATCATGAGAGAGAGAGAGAGAGAGAGAGAGAGAGAGAGAGAGAGAGAGAGAGAGAGAGAGAGAGAGAGAATGATATTTAAAACTACCAAATCTGAACCATAACTTTAAACAGCACACACACACACACACACACCAATAAAAACACTTCCACATTACAAAATAGTAAATAAATAATTTGGACGCATTTGTTGCTAAATTCAACTTGACGATAATGATATAAAGTGAATTGCAAATAACTTCGGTCACATTACCACTTTGTTTCGTCTCCCGCTGGCATTTCATTCAGTTTCGTTATAAAGTGAAAGAGAAGAGCGATAGAACGAACACACACACACACACACACACACACACACACTTTATTTTACGATATTGATGACTGAGGACAAAAATATTACAAGTCTTTAAAACATCTTTAAATAAAATTATCTAGGAATATCTTTCTGTCTGTCTGAATGTATGTGTCTGTAGAACGAATACACACAATTTACTTTACGATTTGATGATTGAAGACGAAAATATTACGAGTGTCTTTAAAATATCTTGAGCTAAAATGATCTGGGAATGAATGTCTGTCTGTCTGTCTGTCTCTGTAGGTCAAACACACTCTTTACTTTACGATTTGATGATAGAGGAAAAAAGATGACTAGTGTCTGTTTAAAGAAAATACCTTGAGCTAAAAATGATCTGGGAATCTCTCTCTCTCTCTCTCACATAAAATTCACAAGCCGTTCAAATTTTCAACATAACACAAAATATTCTCGAATGAACGAATTAATTAAAACAATCTTAAATAAAACACAGCAAACAAGAGAACAACAATAATTTTTTTGACTTTAGAAACACACCGAACTACAAAGAACAAGAATTAATAAAAAAAAAAAAAACGCACAAATTAATATCCCAACTAGCTACTTTCTCCTAAGAGGGAAACGAGAAAACTTAGAATAATAATAATAATAATAAAACAACTACAACCTTTTCACTAACAAACTTAACCCCACACACACCAGCTACAACACCCCCAACACCACCGGAAACGAGAAAAACACCACAGGAAAACAGTAACACAAATTTTACTTAAGAATTCTTTCACACTTTAGAGAAACGTGTGAAGCAGCTGGACTTGTAGAAATTAGAGAGTCAGGAGGGAGCCAGCCAGCCAGTCCACCACCCGGTCCAGAGAGAGAGAGAGAGAGAGAGAGAGAGAGATGAAGAGAGAGAGAGAGAGAGAGAGAGAGGAAACGGATGAAAAAAACTTGAGAGAGAGAGAGAGAGAGATGAAAAAACGGATGAGAAAGAGAGAGAGAGAGAGAGAGAGAGAGAGAGAGAGAGAATAAGAAAAGTAAGAAAAGGAGATGGAAGAAAGAGAGAGAGAGAGAGCACCCAAGCCCCATGTATTAACCTATCCCAGCCCAGTAGACCCTTGAGATGAGCCCCGCCATGCACAGGTAGTCGCGGCCCTTACCTGTCTCTGTAGAGGAGGCAGATGCGCTCCTTGGGGACACGCAGCCGTTTGGACACCAGCCGCCGCAGGAATTCTATGGAGTCTGTGGAGGCGACCCTAAGTTCGAATTGGCCGCCGGTGGTCGGGGTGACGTGCACGCCCACCATTTGTAAGGTACGCCCGCACGCACATCGATTGTCCTCCCCCAGGCCACTACCACCACCGCTGTTGCTGTTGCCGCCGCCACCTCGCTCCATCACCACGCACTAATGCTATACATCCACAGACTAACAGGCTTTGGAAAGAAGACAAAGTTGGATGGCTACTCCTGAGCGGCGGCGTCCTGTCCTACCCCGGCACTGGTCCAGCCCAGACTGCCGCGCTCATGGAATGGAGGTCGCCACGGGGAGTTCAAGGTGCCAACTAGTTGAGAACATTATATTTCTCCACGTTTGCGCTTCCCACACGCCTCATTCCCACTCCCCACCCATATGATGAATGCTATAGTGTATTTATCTGTTGTTAAAAGTATCCATATAGTCTGTTAGTTAAGCGTGTGTGGAGATATAGGAGTGTTTAATAGAAGTGCTTCGCGACCGCTCATCCAAGCAAGTGAGCATGGCAAGTGAGACTCCCGCTTCTTTTTCTCACCATTTGAGGCTTTTGTATGTATAGCTTTCGTGCAATCTGGGTATGATATGCACCAGCCAGGCCTGCTTGGTGGGAGGAGAGGTGTGGGGTAGGAACACTCGGCACCTCAGCTCTATTCAGCGAGGGTACGTTCATGGGGCAGTGCACTTCCCAATACTTTTCGTCTTTTCCCAGATTGTTGCCTCCCTTCAAGATCAAGTCTACCCGGGTTTATAATTATATGCGTGTATGTGTGTATGTCTGTGTTTTGTTTATTTATAACGCAATCTTTCTTTCATCTATTCTGCAAGCTTGTCACCACCTTTCACTCATTATCTATTTATTTAGGGCGCTATCTCAAATATATTCCACAGGCATGTCATGATTTTCACTGCGGCCATTAATTATTCATTTTCAGAGCAATAATTCTCTCGTCTATCTAGTAAACTTGTCACTGCTTCATTTGAACATGTTCCTTATTTACAGCGCAATAAACTGTACGCACTCGTTATAGCTTCATTACACTAAAGAGACGATGATTTTAATAACTTGTTCTCATAATACTCTAATATTTTTCACTTCTATCCAGTAAATTTGTCTCTGCCCTGTTTTTTTTTTTTTTTTATGTTCTTTTATTTACAGCGCAATCAACTGTACGCATTCGCTAAAGCTTCATTATAACGTCTCATTCACTACAAACACGATGATTATGATTACTTGTTCCCATAGTACTCTAACATTTCTCTCTGCCCTATTTTTTTTTTTTATGTTTTTATTTACAGCGCAATCAACTGTATGCATTCATTATAGCTTCATTATAACGTCTTATCCACTAACGAGACGATGATTATGAATACTTGTTCTCATAGTAATCTAATAATTCTCTCTTCTATCCAGTAAACTTCTCTACCCTGTTTATGTGTATATATATATATATATATATATATATATATATATATATATATATATATATATATATATATATATATATATATATATATATATATATATATTTTTTTTTTTTTTTTTTACAGCGCAATAAACTGTATACATGTTATATCTTCATTATAACGCCTCATCCACTAAAGTAATCATTGTATTACTTGTTCTCATACTAACCTAATTATCTCATCTATCCAGTCTTTTATTTAGAACACAATAAACGGTACACATTTGTTATAGCTTCAACATAACGGCGCATACACTCAAGATGACTAGAATTACCTGTAATCTTAGTAATATTTCTCTCCTATACAGTAAACTTGTCACTACCCCATTTTTTTTTTCTTTTTATTGAGAACGTAATAAACTGTACAAATTTCTTAAAGCTTTTATCATAACGCCTCATTCATTAAAAAGACGATGGTTATATATAATTCTTCTCATGGCATTTTTCTTTATTGTATAGTAAACTTCTCTGCCCGAATTCCCTTTTTATTTAGAACGTAATAAACTGTACACATTTGTTAAAGTTTCATTATAACGTCTCATCCATTAAAGTTTATTCTAATTACTTGTTCTCATAGTACCCTAATATTTCTCTTTATCTAGTAAACTTGTCTCTGTCCTATTCATGTTTTACTCAACGCAATGACCTGTGGAGTACCAAGTCATGGCTTCCTTATCTTGACACACGAGGAGCAGACAATAATGAGAGCTGCTAATATCATGGTGTTTTATTCAATATTGCACGTAAGATGTTATCACAAGTGCACATTATTACCTCACACGGGTACAGGTTGATGGCTTACGGAAATTAATGGTGTGAAAAATTAAATAAGTTAACAGCATATTTTGTTTTTACTAACAGCAAGACAATACAAAAATAGAAAAGTAACCAAAAATATAATAAAGAGTACTCATAATGCAATCTTTTTTTTTTTACCTGCAAACTAATACAAAATGCACATTACCAAAAGAATGAATTAAAATATTCTTAAACGTAACTCCTTCCGTGTTTTTACCTACAAATTAACAAACTCCACCAATATCATTTTTTTCATTTTCCGACCTGTCAATCAACACAAAATACACATTGCCAAAACAGTGAATTAAAGTACTAAAAAATGTAACTACTTCTGTGTTTCTACCAGGAAATTAACAAAACCAACCAATTTTATTTTTCATTTTCCTACCTGTCAACCAATACAAAATACAGATTGCCAAAAAGAATTAATTAAAGTGCGCATAAATGTTTTGTGTTTTTACCTGCAAATTAACATACCCAATCAATATTATTTTAATTTTCCTACCTGTCAATCAATACAAAATACAGATTACTAAGAGTGAATTAAAATACTCATAAATGTAACTACTTTCGTGTCTCTACCACCAAATCAACACAAAAATAGACAAACTGCTAAAAATTCAATCAAGAGTACTCAAAATGCAACAATATCTTCACTTCTCCACAATAACACCAAAAGAACTACCAAATAATTAACTGTAGACTCTCCTGTGCTGCTTTTGTGAATGGGTAATGATAACTCAACAAATATTATGAGTAGCAAAACTAATTTTTATAGAGTAGACTATACTTCCCTCATGTGGTTCCTCCCTAAATAACTTCCCTCCATGATAAATTACATGAAGTTAGGTTAGGTTAGGTTAGGTTAGGTTGAGTTGGGTTGGGTTGGGTTGGGTTGAGATGGGTTGAGTTGCATTTGGATGGGTTAGGTAGGGTTGGTTTGGGTTGGGTTGGGTTGGATTGAGATGGGTTGGGTTGCATTTCGATGGGTTATGTTGGGTTGGGTTGGGTTGGGTTGGGTTGGATTGGATTGGATTGGATTGGATTGGATTGGATTGGATTGGATTGGATTGGGTTGGGTTGGGTTGGTTGAGGTTAGGATAAGGATAAAGCAAGGCAAGTTAGATTAGCTAAGGAATGAGCAAGTTAGGTTAGGTTAGGCAAAATAATAAGGTTATGGAAGGTTGCGTTAGGTTTTGAAGAAGTTGAGTCAGGTACGGAAAATTAAGTTCAGTTTAGGTTAGTTTATATGTCAGATTAGGTTACATAAGATTAATTTGTAGTAAGTTAGGTAAAGTTGGATAAGATTAGGTTGTTAGGTTATTTTGGTTAAGTAGGGAATCGTGCATGATTAAGTTTGCTAAGTTTGTGAAAGAACAAGTTAAGTTATGTTATGCTAGGTTGTAAGATTAAGGTTAAGTTAAATTTGGCTTGTAAGTTCAGGTGAGGAATATTATGTTAAGTTCAGTCTGGTAAGGTTTAGTTAGGTTCAACTTTTGGGGAAACATACAAGACTATTTGTTTTGAGGGGAATATTCACAGATGAACCTTTGAGGATGTACTGCATGGCGACACTACATAATATTTCAGTGTTCCATGCACGGACTGGATGATGATATGCATGGGAGTATAAATTATTGCCACTGGTACACTAATTTCAAACTCCATACAGTAACTGGGGATTTTCATATACTGCACTCAAAAACAAACTGGTAACTGGAATACAATGAACTCAAAGCACAAACTGACTGGAGGGGGGAGGGTTGTAAGGAATCCTGACTGGTAACAACTGACTATACACAAATACAACTTGAGCACAACACCAACAATGTGTCTTAACTGCAAAAAGTAACAAAACCATCTATGTATATAATGACTCTTGACTCTTTTATATCACAGGTTGCCACAGGTATCCTAGGTATCCTCTCTCTCTCTCTCTCACCAGGTATTGCAAAACTCCTCAGCTAACAAGTCTGGGCCATATTTCCAAACACTTCTGCATCTCGACTTTCCACAAGCTCTAAAGGAAGTTACTGAATTTTCAAGTGTTCTCGTGATTCTAATAGTTTACCAAGGCTTCAGCACGGTCAGTCAAAAGGAACACTTGAAAACCCAAATAATCTGTCCTTGAAAACAGTTCCATTGAGAAAAGTTTTTGAAAATACAGCCTTTATAGTTCAGCAAGTGTGTGTCTGTACTTAGGGGTTAGCAGATTGTACAGGGGCACCCCTCCACCCCTCTTAAAATACTGTGCAGGGAAGCTATGGTGAGGTATTGCTTAGCTCCTCCACCTGGCATACAGAGCTACACACATGTGGTGAGGAGGATACAGAACCTGTAGCACATCAATATACAACTACTGTAGCTGTTGAGATTTACTGTACCTTGGAAAATATATACCTATGTATGTATAGCTATTCTTTCTTTAAAAATATAAAATGTTAAAAATTCTTATTTTCATAGACTTTTCACATATTTTCATTAGTAACAATTATCTACGTATGGCAATAATTCTCTATAGCAGGCCGGTGCTGTAGGGATCAGCAGGCTTGGCTCACAGCGGAGAGGGAAGGTAGGGAGTTGAAGACAAAAATGTGACCTTGCAGTTCAGCAAAGCCATGGGGCTGGCATTCCTGCCCTCTTGTACATCTGTGTGTGTGTGTGTGTGTGTGTGTGTGTGTGTGTGTGTGTGTGTGTGTGTGTGTGTGTGTGTGTGTGTGTGTGTGTGTGTGTGTGTGTGTGTGTGTGTGTGTGTGTGTGTGTGTGCACACACGTGTGCACATGTGCATACTTGCAATAGACTAAAAATAGTCTGCCTTTCATTCTGAGGGAAAAACTGCCAAAACATGAATAAAATCAAATAAAATACAATAATTTCTTGAGATAAGATAGAACTGTAAAACTTAAAAGAACAACTGCTACAACACCTTAGTAAATATCATTACAGACCAACTTAAAACTAATATTAGCATTTTGTGTAAATTATATAGCACTGAATAACAAATGCCCACATCTTGGAATCTCATACTGGCAACACAGAGACAAACAACAAACCACAGACACGACCAGCGCAGCAACACCAGAACAACTGCATCTCAATTGCACCACAACCAGATCAGGCAGCAAATCACTTCATTACATTTCACTTTTGTCACACTTCCTCTCTGAAGTGACTTGTAATTCCTGACAATGACACCTAGTTCTGTCAGGACCAGCATGTCTCACTGGGACTGGAGGAGCAACCCAGCATGAATGATACATATAAGTACATAACCACTTTACGAGACCTTATAGAACGGACTCACAACTTTGAATAATAACACTCTGGTAAACTGTGGAGCTCCCTACCTGCTTCTGTATTTCCACCTTCCTATGACTTAACTTCTTTTAAGAGGAAGGTACCAAGACATTTGCTCCCTAATTTTGGTTAATTCTCCACTTATCTTTTAGAGAGCCAGCACTCATGTGGGGCTTTTTTGTTTTTTTGTTTTTTCATTATTTTGCTGTCCTTTTCTGGCCTTCTCTCTTATATGAAAAAATAAAAATAAATAAATAAATAAATAAATAAATAACAATACATAAATAAATAAAAAAAATCTGCTCTAAACACTGAGAGGAAAGAGAGCAGCCCATCACACATAAATCATCAATAACACAAACCACACATACACAAAACATAAATAATGCATAACTTCTCATAATAACATCAATTTTTGTCATGAATTACTATAGAAAAACCCTACACTCCAGAACAAGACAAATAATTAGATTAACCACAAGAGTGCAATTACAACAGTAGTAACATCATCATATACATTAATGTCTTCAACTGAGCAGAATCACCAAGCACACAAGTACACTTCAGTTTGGAAAAGAAAGAGGGGGGAAAAACAATTGCTGGATTAATAATGAAAAGGAAATAATACCACAACTATCACAGAGAAGGAGTTAATATCAGAGGCTTGAGTTGTGTTATAGTACTAGTTAATATATCAATTTATACGAGGCAGCCAGGAAAGACCCTTCCACCACCACCTCTTCCTTCTACAGTACTTGCCAACCTCTCAATGCCAATACAGGGGAATTATTTAAGGACATAAATCAAATATCCATCAGTCACACCAACCAAAGATCTCATACTTTCCTCATTTTCTTTCTTTACGTTCTTGCAAATCTGATTTCTACATCTGTAAATCACAACAGGGGTCAAAATAATCTTACTTTGAACTTTAACAATTTGCAAGCCACACTCAGCATGAAATATAAGTGTGCTCTACAACGGAAACCTGTAACACATCGCATGGCTTTCACCAGAGGCAGGCCAACACCCTCACCTTCCTTCACTACAACACCACACCATTATACCTCAGCTCTGTAACTCTGCATCCATCACAACTATGCCATAACAATCTCATACTGGGTTCTTATATATACTTAACCCCTTCAGTACTGGGACACATTCTTACTTTGAGTTTTGTGTACCATTAGTCCATTTTATTGACATTAGCAAGGGTGTATTTCTTTTTTTTTTTTTTTACGTAGGGAAGAGGGCCAGCCAAGGGCAAAAAAAAAAAGAAAGTTAAAAAAAGCCCCACCTAAGTGCTGGCTCTCTAAAGAAGATTAACCCGTAAGAGGTCAGCACTGATTTACCTCCGAATACTCGTCCAGGTCACCAAAAACTCCACTTTTTTTTTTTATTCCATATAACTCAAAATGGGCATAGAAAAGTAAAAATAAGAGTTAAAATTTGAATAAGAGTTAAAATTTGAAATTGTCATTTTTAAATGTCCAGCTGGAGCTTTAAATTTACCTCGCTCAGTGATGCTGCCAGGTGTACAACTTCTGAATGAGGTTTTTTTAATTGTTTTATCGATATTTTTCTCCTACGAGACATGTGTATAATGGTTATATATTCATAAATTAATCCATGTTTTATAAAATGAAAAATACAAAAAACATTTGTAAATACTGTAAATATAATGTAAAAAATAATTTGCTCAGTTTACCACAAAATATTGTTTATCATTTTTTCTTTCAGTATCTAAGTTTTTTTAGTATTGCAGCAGGGTGTGATACTCTTCAAAACAAGGCTCAATGCATAGAGCTACATCACATTCATGACAGTAATACCAAATGTTGCTCCGTTTTTTTGGGTCACGCCAAGGCAAGGCAGCAGGGAGGGGTGGGGGAGGGGGATGACTAACCCATGTCAGAATGGCAGGAAACTGTGCTGATATATGCTAGACACTTCAAAGAACATAAATATTGAAGCTAGAGGGAATTTCAAACACATGGAAACCGAGAAAGGGGTGAACATACTTGTACGTGATTGACCACAGATAGTAAGCAAAGACTCCACGTACATGTACGTGGTTGACCTCTTACAGATTAATGGCCACAGTCTTTACTATTTTAATCCCCCACATGAGTTGGTGATGCCGTAGAAAATCACCAGATAGTCACCACAATGAATATGGAAATGTGTCATTGTACTGAAGGGGTTAAGGGTTTAATATGCATCCATCACAACTAAACAATAACAATCTCATATTGGATCCAGGGTTTACTATGCATCCTTCACAATTAAGCCATAACATTCTCATACTGGGTCCTTATATTTACTTCAAGGTTTACCATGCTAAGTTAATGCCAAACTCATTCCTCCTGAGATTGATTATTTGATTGATGATTAAGGGGCTCCAATTCCTCCTAAGAATGATGCTGAGGTTCTGAATCCATACATATATCTACATTTTTTGTCCTCTCCACAAACTTCCTTAAAAATTTTGGTGATGAAAGAAAGGTCACTATCTTTTACTGTTCTTGCATTATCTTACTATCTTGTACTGTTCTGGCATTACCTCATTATCATATTTATTATTGCACTAAATGTCATTATTTTTCTTTACAGGGTTGGATAGTTTTAGAGTCTCAATGTGTCCCTTTCTCATCATGTCTTCAGAACCCTGACTGTCACTCTCTCTCTCTCTCTCTCTCTCTCTCTCTCTCTCTCTCTCTCTCTCTCTCTCTCTCTCTCTCTCTCTCTCTCTCTCTCTCTCTCTCTCTCTCTCTCCCACCAACACTTATCCAATCTGCTTATTCACTTTACAGTTTGTCTCCCTCTCAGATCTCACTCTTTGGTTTCACTCATCCACCTCTTCACAACCTCATGCTTCACTAGTTTTTGTTTTACTTTAGACCAAACCTCTTCAAGTCATAACCAAAATATCCTTCTAAACAAATATCTGATACCAATATTGAATGAATCAAAAGGGCACGTGGTCATCTCATAACCAACATGACTTTTGAGTACATCTCCATTACCAAACTCTATCATCTACATCTGTCTACCATCAGCCATTATCACAAGTCAATCAAACATATCTTAGTCCTACTTACTGCTAACCATCACCAGTCACCCACCACCCACATACTCCACTTCCTACTGTCAATCACTCCACATCCACCTCTTGTAGCTAACAGTCACTGCTTCTCCACACAGTCCATCTCTTACTGTCAAACCACATCCACCTATTACCATCCACTTACACAGTCCACCTCCTAGTGTAATACTCACATCCACACAATCCACCAACTAGTGCTACTCAACTCCACTCACTCACAACATCCATAAGTGCACTGTCTCCCTGAAGGTGTTGGCACAAAAATTCTCTTATGATTTTCCCCCATCATCACTGCCTCCCCATGCTAAATACAACTCTGCTACTGCTACTACTCAACACCACACTAAGCTCTCACTGGCAGGACACCACTGGGAATCAGAAGTCCAGCGCGTGACCCTCAACACTGGGAATTGAATCTCACTCTCATACTTACACTCACATTCACTCACTCATACACACACACACACACACACACACACATTGGGAGTATTTAAAATTAACCCAATCCTGCTCAGATTTGAACAATACATCATAAAAATCAGCTTCAAGATCAAAACATAATCTGAACAACAGCCACAATATATATAGTCAAGATCAAAACTTCAAAGAAAGGTGAGCTGCTAAATCTTAAATATGATAAAAACAGGAAGGTCCCTAATCACCATCAAGATCACAAATGATGAGACAGGTGCCACATGTGTATGAACCATTCACTGTTTGTGTCCAGCACTGTGAATGTGCAGCTTGAGTGCCAAACCCTGGGCTTTGTACATTACTTCATGTACTCATGGGCTGCCATCCAACAGCACTTTCAGATTAGATAAAAATCAAACCATCTCACTTTTAAATACTAATAAAAAATTAACAAATTACAAATACAATCAATCAAATCT
The DNA here is from genome assembly GCF_017591435.1 of Portunus trituberculatus. Lineage (NCBI taxonomy): Eukaryota > Metazoa > Arthropoda > Malacostraca > Decapoda > Portunidae > Portunus > Portunus trituberculatus. The sequence goes on along the minus strand of NC_059279.1, from coordinate 1,364,343 downwards.
TCTGTTAAAAATGTTAATTAAAACAGTATTGCATATTTTGCTACACAAAAACATAATTTTTGCATACCTTGAACTGCTTGACAAACTCCCCAATGGTTACAAGAAAGAGTTCATGCTGAAGTGGACCGAGAAGCTATTCTACACCTTTGGGACAAGGAAGGTCTTCTGCAAGGTACTCTCATAGAAACATGCCTGCTTGGACTTCCCAACAAACTTATTTTCCTCACTCTTGAAGACAATTTGGTGAATGAGGCGAGAGACTCCCTCCAGCACCTGGGTGATGTTTTCTCCTTGGCTTCCTTCCAGAAGGGAGCAAACTGTGTCCACAAACACTGAACCTTCAAGAGAAAAAAAGAGGAATATCAACAAAAGTGATCTCATGTGTAACACTTAACAACTCACCAAACACAACTACTACACCTTGCATCCACACCAACATTATCCTAGAATAAATAAAATCCAGAATGACAACAAGATTTCTAGAGGTAAAAGAGAACCAATCTTAACTCACTACAGCTGATCTGTCCTGACAAACTGACTGGACTAGATGCAGGCAAACCTCCCCCAGTGGTCCTCAGTGCCACATTCAGTGCCTCTCCATTACTACTATGAAAACCTAGCCTGAGAGGGAGGCCACCAGTAAACTGGATAAATCTAAGGCATGTGCTTGAGAGAGGAAGATGACAGATGTTCAAACAAGAAGGGAATGCTGGAGCAGGGAGATGCAACCCTTTCTGTTGCAGCTTCAGCACTGAGGCAAGTTCCCAGAGAGAGACAAGGTGCCTCAGTTATAGATGGATAGAGATCTAATTCAACAAGTACATCATACCTTCATCTTTGAGCCTGAAGGAAATGTTGGAGGGAAGAGTGGCATACGCAACAAGACGGTCCATCTGGTAGTATATCTTGGAGATGTCCAGAAAGTTTTCTGGAACACGCATGGCTACAGCAACACTTGTTTTGTTGCCTGGCAGGCCATCTTGAGAAATGTTCTGATAGTCAGAGCTGGTTCCCATTCCTGCAGCAAAAGGCATTACATTAGTCTCATTGCATGCTGCCAATCACTGCCCTCCACACCACATCCTCTGCTCCTACTACAAACCTATTTCTCCACAAGCAAATTATATAAATGTACTTAAATTACATTAAAAGTATCTCTTTGAGTCATTACCTTAAAAGTAAGCACTATCATATCTCTGTATATGATGAATTTATGTCATTTTGACAAAAGACTTGTCTTATACAAAGCAGCACTTAACACTGTACCATCCTGAAGGAACAGCATCCTTCCCAAGCAGGCACAGCGCTATGTCTCACCTGGCTTATCAGCACGGATGGGTTTATTTCCTCGACACGTTGCCATGAAGAAAATTTTGGGTTTCTTGCTAAAGCTGCTAAATAAGGAAAAGTCATCAATAAACTTCTCCCTATCATAAATCTCCTTTCCAGCAAGTATGAGGTTTGTTTCATCTCCATGAGATACAAACCAAATCACCAAAGAATCATAGTATCTATACTTGGTTTTCACCAGTTCTTTCTTGTATCTCTCAAAAGTGTCGCAATCTGGATTCCTTTCAATCTTGACAGTAAACTTGAAGCAATCTTCAAAGACACTCTGTATCTTTACAATTTCACTGTCAGCACCTTCTCTGTCTTCAGTGACACAGAACACAATACACAGGCCTGGTGGCTGGCACTCCTCAGGGTAAGTCTTCAATGTGCGAATGACCATGGACAGAATCTCATCACTTCCTGCCTCCTCCAGCAGTCCTTCAAAGATGTCCCTCAGTTTGTCCGTGTAAATACGGTTTAGCAAGTTCTGCTCCTCCATTACTCTTATTACAAAGAAAAACAAGGCTTCTTTAATACCTTCATACTCAAGCATATCTTGCTCCACTAAATCTGAGTCCACCTGCAGTCCAAGTTTGCCACCATATCTATGCATGAAGAGACAAAACAACTTGTATACATAGTCAGAAGTGAGACAATCACAGATGCGATTCATGAGAAGATTTTCTGCATATATGAAAAAGCTTCCTTCTTTCTCCTTATCTTCCAATTCCATTTTTTCCTGAACTTTCCCAATTTTGTCAATGAAGGAAGGGTCATACTCAATACCCAAGTAATGACAGGCTTCTGCTAGAATCAACAGGTCCTCGTCATGCTTCATCACACTACTGGCGGCTGCATCAGTGCCTTTTGGCAGAATGACGATCTCACGTTTGAGCAAATCTTTGGCACGACACTGCAGCAAATGGACAATTTCTCGACGCCCGTATTCTCTTGATATTAGGATTTGATGAAATGTCTCCTTAGCTTTCTGAGCAGCTCTTGAATTTTCCTGCTTGTACAGTTCGGTTGTTCCTGTTTCCTCATCTCCGTTGTCTAGCAGATAGAGCAGCTTTACCAGCTTGGCCAGCGGCACGCCATCCAGACTCAGGGCCTTCACATCATCATCTGCAAAGCAAGACACAGATGTAGAAACAAGTGATTCTTTTATCTATTATGTTTATTTTGTCTCGCTTGTTCTAAGTTTGATATAATGGAAAGGAAATGAGTAAATATAATCTTTTATAATCGCTGTATTTATTTTTCCTTTCCAGGTCTGAATTTCACATAGTGACATTACTATAAATTGAAATCATGTACAACAAATATGCTGTTCACAAGTTGGGAAAGCTGCCACAGTTACAAATCATGTACATTTCACACACCACAGCAATAGCAATGCTTCTGGGAGGCAGAAGAGGTAGGTACAAATTAATAAATACATACGTACATACATGTTGCAAAATGCTATTTTTCTATGAGACTCCGTTCCACAGAATGGGGTTATGGAACAGGGTAATGAGTCCTTCCACAAAATAATGTTTTATTTATTATTTCTATAATGCAAACAGATTGTGATAATAAGCAGAAAGGCAATGCAAAATTATAATACAATATTTAAGTTTCCAATGACTAAAATCACAAATCAAAACATTCTGAAGAGAATGAAAATTGAAGTGATCAGTGTGCATTGCTTTGCATAATGACAATGTATGGAACAGCACAAAACATATTTTAATTATGACTCACTTCAAATCAAACAGTCCCCATGAGTTCATCTTTGTTAGTAAGAACACATAGAGCTACAGCAGCATGGAAACAGGTGTTGAGAATGATGCTGGTGGAGAGATGAACATGAAGCTTGAAAAGAATGAACACTTTGTTTTAATCATCACTTCTGATACAAATCTTCAGTTTTATAAAATAGTACAAGTAAACATGAAACAAACCTGCAGGTGTGTTATAGAATGAGATGTGAACATTTCACAGTAGCTGGAAATATACAAGAATAGAAAATGTGTATGAAATAAGCAAAAAAAATGTAGTGAGAGTGGCAAGACATGACAGTGTCAGTGAAATGGTGATACCAAGACGTGAATATAGAGTTACTGTAACTTTGATTAGTGACAGCTGATGATGACAGTGACCAATGTTGTGTAGAGGGAGGTAGTGTTAGTATTGTGCTCCACCACACACTTCAATCCAAGGCACAAAGATTAAAACGGTACCACTGGGGACACCAGTTAGCACTTCCCAACTCAACACAAGAACTTGCCTTACTTCTCATCCAGGAAGAGCCTTGACTTTAAGCTGAAGAAGAACATAAAGCTTTAGATAAAAACATGTTGAGATGATTTCTGGGTATGAACAAGTACCTCCTCCCCCCCAATAACCTTGCGTGTACTTGTAAGCCAAAGGCCGAGAGAGTGGTGTGAAAGTGTCAATGTTAGAGTTGTGTACCTTGTCTTAGCTAATTTCCTTTTATTACAGAGAAGACAGCTTGGAATATGTATGTAGGCATGTATGCACATATGTAGGCATGTACTCAACTTTGTGACCAAAAGACATAATGAAGACTACCTTAAATACTTAATATGGGACATAAAAAGTGTTAACCTGCTGATCTTCATTGCAAGTATCCATACACAACAACAATGAAAAAGGCAAAAAAATAGTGTGAAAGATAAGTTCCATGAAATAACAAGTATGTGAAATATATAATCTCTTGGAACAATATGATCAAATCTAGTCCCATTCTATTCTATAATTTATCGTACACCTTATAAATAACATGGATGTGATTGTATTTCTATTGTGCATTCAGTTAATTAATCATAGTGGTGTTGCTTCTAAGATGTAGGAGAAATTACAGAAAAGAGTATATTTTTAACTAATTTCAGTGATTGGCAGTTAGTTCCTTGTCAAAGCCAGCTACTCATGCAAAATATTTCTCAGTATTGGTTTACAACACTTCCATGATGCTCAATGTGCTTGCTACACTTCCCTCACACCACCCTCACCACACTGAAGCTGAATGCCATACCTAAACAGTAAGCCTTATGGTGTAATATATTGCATCTCTTAAAGCTCCTTTTTTTTTTTACACCATTTCATTTTTGTAACTGACTACATGTATAAGTGACACATACAGGTGTGTATTAATTCTAAAGTACAATTGCACTAATTATTTTTCTTTCATATTCTATAGATTGATAAACTACAAACTGTCACGACTAAAATAAGCTGAATAGAGTTGAGTGACAGGAGAAAAGAATAAGAAGCCTGATATGCATATAAAAAGTCTGTGCATTATCAGAAAAAAAAAAAAAAAAAAATCACCTATCAATTCAGGAAAAAAAAAAAAAAAAAAAAAAAAAAAAAAAAAAAAAATAAATAAATAAATATCACAAACCTGTTTCCATCTCCTCCCTGCAGCTCTGCCACCCTTCCTTGAATTCAATGTTGTTGGGGTCGTACCTCAGAGCCTCCTGGAAGTCCCACAAGGCTTTCAGCACCCACTCTGGAACACACAGATAACTATCTTATAATCACATCTTTCTACTTCATCTAAAAATTTTCATAGTAGGTAATTTTCCTCATATCACAAATTATTTTCTTTTTATTTATACCATGTGGGCTTTTCACAGGAATTTATGGTTCAAAGGGGATACTTTTTGTGGTACCTCCTATCTCAAAGCCCACCCACTAGGAAACCGTTTCCCTGAGTGAGGAAGCCCAACCTACACTCGGACCGTGGACAGGATTCAAACCCGTGCACTTGGAGACCCCCTCGGACCCCAAAGCACACATGATTCCACTGTACCACGGTGGCCTCTACATAACATTATCTCAGACAATCATCTTATAATCACATTTTTCTGTTTGGTCTATCAATTTTCATATTAATTTTCCTCCTCTCACAAACATTATTTTATAGTATCTCAGAGAATCATCTTACAGTCACCCAGTTTCATCTATCTTAACCTCAGCAGCTCCACAGACTATAGCTATGCAGTCAAAGCACTGAAAAAAATTATCTGTTGCTTGGACAACTAAGCCACAAGAGGTCAACACTTGGGACTAAATCCATGACAGGGCACTGAAGATGAAACTGTGAGTCAAATTAAAAGGGATCAGTAAAAACCAAGAGAGTTTTTGGGGATGGAATATCACACTATTGTGAATATGAACTTGTCAGTAAACCCACAGTTGTAGATTTGAGGTATTCATTCTGGACGTTTCGAAGGCCACTGCTGAAGATGAAGGCAATGGCCTTCGAAACGTCCAGAATATATACTTCAAGTCTATAACTGTGGGTTTACTGACAAGAGGGTTTTTGTTGGTTTAACTGTTTCATCACCACCTCTGGTCCAAGACAATTATGAGTAGAGCGGTAAGCATTAAAAGATATTCATAGGAGGAAGCAATGAACTTAATAATGATCAGTACTTGCCTTCTCTCTCATGGCTTCCTCTGGGGTAAGATGCAAACAGTCTGTAATATATGGTGGCTCTGTTGTAATGGGCAGCAGCCAGGGAAGGATTCAGCTTCAGAGCCTGAGAGTAGTCCTCTATTGCATCATCAAAGTACACCTGCTTGTAGCGACACACACCTCGTTCGTTGTACAGTTGTGCTAACAATGCACTCCTGAAAACAGCAATGTACTTGTGTAAATCAGTCTGTACAAACAATTCTTTTAAATACAGTCAGCAATTCAATGTAAAACCTCTATTAGTGCACACACACACATATAAGCAGACCGGTATTATTACAGTTTCAACCAATACACCACACATTAACTATACACGTTCTTACGGTGTGATTCACTCTTCTACGAGCATTTCTGACCCCATTTTACCCTATCCAAAAATGGGGTTAGGTTAGGTTAAAACCCCACTTTCCCAGGAGGTCCCTAAGCTTGTTATACATGGGGAAAAAAAAATATATAAGATAGGGTATATTGGCTGAAACTGCACATTTACCAGCAGACCTTATAACCTATAACCTGGCTCCTTTATAAAACCCACAGCCTCAGTCCAATGCACAGCAGCACCCATGTATGCTTATTGTGCATCTTAAAGGAGTCTATAAAGATGCAACCAACCCCTGTATGCAGAATCTTTCCTTAAAACATTATCTAACAATACAGCACATGTAAAGTAGCAAATAATCTATAACGGGTATTCTGATCAAGTGTTTGTAGATCCCTGCCTAAAATACTATTACTTGTAAAAAATGCATCCACAATACAAGGCCAAATTCTAGCTGCCTGGGTGACCTGTTTTGGTGGGGTTATAATTAGCCAAGTTCTATTCCTATACTACTACTACGCTATGGAGTCACCTTGGGTGTGGACGCTGCGGTAAATCCCCGGCTCGTCACTATGCCAAATCAGCCCCAACACATATTACTTTGTGTCATTCGTCACCTATTTACTAATTATTCTTATGTTTTATTTCTCATTAAATACTTTTTTAGATTCAATAAGGGTTTGTAGTGTTATGAATGCACTGTAGTATTGTAATATAGATAATAACAATTAGTATACATACATAAATAGCACGACACGTGGCAACGCTATTTTGCAGGGTTGTCAGGTAGGTCTGGGAAGGCAGGCAGGCAGGTCAGGGGTCGGGGATTAAGGTGAGTCAGGGTCATTCATTCATCACCTGGCCACCCACCCAGCAAGATGGAAGGAAGTGTCACGAATCGTGGTGGACCAATACACAGCCGAGAGAAAGAACTTATATACAACGTATATAACTACTTACAAGAAAAGTGTTTGGGGAGTTTTCTTTACACTTTTCTACAAAATTATGCAGAGAGAGAGAGAGAGAGAGAGAGAGAGAGAGAGAGAGAGAGAGAGAGAGAGAGAGAGAGAGAGAGAGAGAGAGAGAGAGAGAGAGAGAGAGAGAGAGAGAGAGAGAGAGAGAGAGAGAGAGAGGGGTGGGTGGTGGTGGGGTGGTGTAGGCTTAAAAGGGTCAGGCGATCTCTAATCCTTTTTAATTGCCCTAGTACTGGGAGAGATTTGGTAACGCTGTAGCCGGGAAGTCCCCTTTTCCGGCCCCACCCAAAGTGACTCCATAGTGTGGTTTGAGTGTAGCTGTTTATCTTCTGTACATATGGCACCCAACTCAACCCTTTCTCCAGAAATTATAACTCATGAGGTAGCTACATCGAAAATGAGGTGGCGTGCTAGCAAGTTGTGGGCTTCCTTTATCTACCTAAAATGAATCTCTCTTGAGTAATCTAGTCTTGAACAGGGTAGCCAGGTGAGTAAACCAAGTGATTCCATGCCTAACATTGCCAGAGAAGCCAGCATAGAACCACATCTCACAGAAACATCAAAATAAACGTGAAAGTCCACAAATAAACTTGATCTTGATTCTACAGGTGGCCCAGGATTTCTCCTGAGCCAGGCCTTAGTATTGGCAGCTCCAGTAGCGGATAAAAAGAAAAAAAAGGTGGCAAAAACCTAAACCAGACACCATCCTTCATACTACTAATCCCTGCATCTGGCACTCCACATTCTCTCCAGGAACTCTTGACAGCTTCTATCATCCTTTCACTCGTGTCTCCACACAGTCCCAGCAGCAACACCATCCATTCCCTTCCTGTCTTCTCCACCCTGGCATCCCCCAATTCACTCCGCATCACTTGCATCATCTCATTTTTGTCTCTGGCATACTTCACACACTCCAGCATCACATGCTCCACCGTCTCGTCCTCTTCCGGGTCACACATCTGGCACACTTTGCTGCAGGACTCTGACCATCTGTAACTCCTTGCATTCACATTCATGCACTGTGCCCTAGCTCAGAAAAGAAGGTCACCCCCCGGCTGCCATCACACCACTTTTCATACAGTGGGGCCTCGTTCTCCCTATACCATTTCAGAGTACTCTTTTGTTCCAAACTCTTCCAAACTTCTCGCAGCACATCATACTTGCTGGTTCTCATCTTTGCTGCACTTCCAAGTCGACCCACCCACCCACCAAACTCATCTTTTCATTCTTTGCTTTCACACAGCCATATGGAATCATTCACATCCCAGGATACTTGTGTTCATTAGCCTGTTGCACCTCATTTTCTCCCAGTCTCCAAACCAAGTTTATTTTGTCATCTGACCTATTCACAACCATCACCTTGCTCTTCTCACTGCTGAATCTCACCCCAAAGTCTCTTCCATAGCCATCTACAACATCCAGGAGACTTTGGAGCTCCTCTGCTGATTCACTCATGACTACCACATCATCTGCATACAAGAGCACACATACCCTATCATTCCCCACCTTTACTCCTGCACTCATACTTCTCATTCTGGCAGCCAATTCCTCTGTATATATATAAACTGAAGAGGGTTGGTGACAAAATACAACCCTGCCTGACTCCTCTCTCACTCTTTACCCAGTCTGTATCTAGCCCTCGTGTCCACACACATACTTTGCACTATGCTAACTATCTTTGAATTCAGTCCTGCTTGATGTGTGTTCTGTGGGTGAAAGTCCATAGCCAGGGCTTAGGTATAGAATCACTGATGCTTCCTGCCTAACATTACCATAGAAACTCATCTACGAATATATCACAGAAAAAAGAGCACTTATCCGCAATACAAGACCAAATGTAAGCTAGATGTGTGTTCTGGAGATGAGAATATATGCCAGGCTCGGGGTATGGATGCCCTGTCTACAATTACCATAGAAAACACGAAAACAGACCATAACAAACGTAAAATAAAGGTGAAGTCTACAAAACAGCACCAAATGACTACTTACTGTGTGTCCTGGAGCGCTGTAAGTGTAATGAGAGCCTGCGAGTAGAGTCTGTCCGCCTGCCTGAACCTTCCCTCACAGCAGCATGCCCGCGCCTCGCTCAGGATGCCCTCCACACACGCCATGGTCTATCTACAGCCACACAAGGCAAAGCACACAAATTGACGTCACCTGGCTCCACGGCAGTAGTTTCCGGTTCTCATTTTCCCACGCATACGTTTACTGGGTTATTTCACTGTTGCCTCATCATGTCCACAACATGCTAAGCCTAACAATACGGGGTCAGTACGGGACGAGAAGGTGAAGATTTCGGCTTTACCTTCATGTCGGCTCACTCTCTCTTTCATTACAACTTCATATATATCCAGTAAGACCGATGTACTTCTTAAAACACTTAAAACTTATCCAAAATACACTTAAAACATCATACAACATCTCAAAATACCAACAAACATGTCGAAAACTCAGTACAAACACTTAGTATGCTCCCCCCTCCCCCAGCACCACAAAACACATCCAAGACACCTCACACATTCTCAAACCATTTCAAACGCTTAAGATTATCCCGAAACACACTGAAAATCTCATAATACACGTCAATATGCCGGAAACTCTCAAAACATCCAAATTTTCAAACACACACTCACAACACATTCAATATAAGAAAAATATAACGAAAACCATCTAAAATACACTGAAAACACCCAAGGCGCATCCAAAACACACTTATAAGACATCAAACATACTCAAAACACCATGCAATACCACCAAACACACTTAAAACACCGCAAATATACCCAATAAACACCAAAAAGCATCATAAAGAACGGCAAGATTACAGGAAAAACTTTACTAAATATTTTGGCTTGACTATTCATTTTCTCTTTTCTTTTTCGTCTTCCTCTTTCGTTTTCCCTTTCTTCTTCCTTCTGTTGCTTCCACCTAATCAACAGATCATAAAAATACACAAACACTTAGAAAACAGTAGATAATAAGTAAAATGGTGAAAATAATGACGGGCAGGGTATGAGGGAGCCCAGAGCTATGATGAGTCACCACCTTGGCTGTGACGTCATCAGCTAGAGCGGGAACAAGTAAATAATATGAAAATTGACCTAAAAAAACGAAGTCACGGCCGAATGTTTGATGTTTTATGAATAACTGGATAGAATATAAAACAAAGATGAGAAATGGAAAGACAGAATTGAGAGAAGAGGAGGTATAAGGACACAGGAACACTGGCAGGTAGACTGAAGGAAGAGAGACTGCATGGACACACACACACACACACACACACACACACACACACACACACAGGTAGTTTATTAGTCACAAATTATATAGACAAAAATAAATGGTCCTCAAATTTACGTTTCTAGAGTTAATGCTTACAAAACTAGGCTTGCCCTTTTTATATAAGCACGCAACCATAGGTAAAGGGAAAATACTGAAGTAATCTTAAAATATAAATAAATGTCATTAAAACCAGGTCATCCATCACACACACACACACACACACACACGTCAATTAAGCCGGTAGCAGTCACCACACCACACCACACCGCTACCACCATCACAACACACACCATACCACATCACCACCACTACACCACACTACCACCACCGCCTCATCACAAAACCACACCACACCACACTACACCACCATCATCACACACAACACCATCACCACTGCCAACACCGTCACGTCACATACACCATATCACACCACCACTACCATCACACATCACACCACCACCACACCACCCTATCACCACGCCTATCATCACCCCACCATCACCACCACCACCAGCCCTAGCACGTACCTTCACCAGTCTCCCTCTCCACTAAACGCCACCCAAGTCTCCTGCCCCGCCCAGCCCAGTTCCGCCCCGCCCCGCTCGACCCCGCCGCCTCCCGCTATTACGGAAACTATTCTTTAAACGTATTTAGTGATTTTTCTCTAGTTGTGCATGTGTTTCTAAGTGTTTTCTGGACTCTGAGTATGGGAGGAGGTGGAGGAGGGGGAAGTGGAGGGGAGAGGTGGAGTGTGGGAGTGAGAGCGGGAAAGGTGGGGTCACTAGCCAAACGTACCAAAAAAACCATCTCGGCATAAGAGTTAAAATATTTCTTTGTTATTAATAGAGTTGGCATTGTTCTGATATCTGATTTGTTATTAACAAAGTATAGCAGGTTTAAAGCCACAATAGAATCGAGTCTAGCTGTGTTTTGGTTTATCGAAAAAAATAACATTAAAGTCACTGCATTAAATATAACTTTTTTTAATTAGCACGCCTAGGATTGTTTTGGGGCTTGATATAACACTTAAAAGATATGCAAAACATGATTCAAGTAATTGAATTCCATAAAGTTTAGTCTAACTATTCGTATTTTCAAATTCAAAATTCTCAACGGTAATAAAATAGAAAACAAAAATCTTTATATGACAAGGAATCTGTGTTTTCTTTATTTGGATGGAAAGCGAAAATTTGTCATATTCAGAAACTGTAATATAATGTAGTTAGGCTATGCTTTCCATCTCGACATTTTGATGTGTGTTGGAGCCGTTGATTTCAATGATACACCTTTCGTTGAACCGCGTTCTGCAAATAAACCACCCGGTAAGAATATTATATTTTGGTTATTAGTTAAGTTATTTGTTGCTTTTAAATGTGTAGTATATACCAGTCTAGGAGCCTTTTTTCTTGTGGCGATTTTTAAAATGAATTACGTACGTACGTAAATATTGGGCCATGGAAGAACCTCCACCCTGCCTTCCACCGAGGTTAGTCCACCAATGTTCGACTGCACTCCCCCTGTGTTTCCTGACCCAGAGAGTGAAGCAAAGACAGAATTAGCCACCAAAGTAGATAAATAGTCATTATTGTGCTAAATAAGGCGATGGTTATGTATATTCTTGATTAGACCACCCGGCGAGCACTATGACCCGGATCCAGACCCTGCCCCACCAACCCCCGTCCCTCCCTGTGTCAACTTGTCAACATTTCCTTCAATTCTCAGTGTTTCCTGCTGCTGTCCGCCTTAAATGCATATAGTTTAATGATAGGAGTAAGAAATGTGGAATTGATGTGTGTGAGAAAGTGTAGTAGTAGTAGTAGTAGTAGTAGTAGTAGTAGTAGTAGTAGTAGTAGTAGGAGCAACAGTGTTATTATCATTATCATGAGGGTTAAAGTGTGTGTGTGTGTGTGTGTGTGTGTGTGTGTGTGTGTGTGAAGGCGGGCTGCTCAACGTAACAGTACTCTCACTCTCTCTCTCTCTCTCTCTCTCTCTCTCTCTCTCTCTCTCTCTCTCTCTCTCTGAAACGCTGTGCTCTCTCACCACGACTGCTTTCCAAGGCCACACAGATGACTAACCGGGTTCCCAAGAGTGTTTCTCTTGTTAATACGAGTAATGCAGCAATGTTGTTAATTTGTCACTAGAACCTTAAGAACACCCTTACAAACGCTTTGCTCTCACACCAAGACTGTTTTCCAAGACCACAGAGAGGACTAACCGGATTCCCAAGAGTGTATCTCCTGTTAATAATGCAGAAATGTTGTTAATTTGTCAGTACAACCTAAAAAGAACCATTGAAAACGCTCTGCTTTCTCACCGCGATTGTTTTCCAAGGCCACAGAGATGACTCTCAAATGTTTCCCTTATTTATAATGCAGAAATATTGTTTATCTGTCACTGACTCAGTAGAATCTTAAAAATACCCTCACAACTTCAACTATACTCTAGTAACGAAGGTCAGACACACAATCTGTCACTTCGGTGGAGCTTGGCGGTGTCTTGCGGTGTGGCTTGACAATATCTATGATAATTATCTGTTACTACATCTATTATCAATGAGATACTATACTTGTACAAATTTCATATGTCGATTTATTGGGTAATGAGACATCATTCTTTTCGTTATCGTGTCCAGCTATGGTTATTATTATTTATTTATAGTGAGTGTTTGCATCTCCCGTGGGGAAGAAAAGACGACGAGATAGGCCAATCTGAAAGGCAGACTATGATATTTCTTCCATCTTTTTTTTCCCATCGCCTTTATGCTTGTGTGTGTATTTTTGACAATATACTAGGGTGAATTGATAAGTAGAGGAATATATACATTTTCTTTTGCATATACTGTACGTAGGAAATAGAGATGGAGCGGATGGGGAAATGAGGATAAATGACACCTCAAAATGAACCTAAAACACGCAAACACTCACGATATAGAAACACCCAATATACATCCAAACTACTCCCCCCGCACACACCCAGATAACCACTCACACTCCCAAACCACTCGTCACCAGATCACCGCCCACCGCTATCACTCCTCACCAGCTCACCACCCGCCGCCCGCCACTACCACTCGTCACCAGCTCACCGCCCACCTACTGCCGCCTGCCGCTACCACTCGCAGTCTTTAGTGTTGTAAGGTGTTGCACATCACAGTGAGAAAGTTATATGAAAAACATGTTAGCTACTTCCAGTTTTCAGGAAGTTATCCATGAAATGTCTTCGTTTTCTCTCACACCCATCTCTGTCACTCTTCCTCTCACTTGTTCTCTTTTTTTCTCTTCTCGGTAACAAAATACGTGTTTGAATTAGTACTAAAGTTAGTCATCCCGTTAGGTAGGTTAGTAATTGATCAAATACGCTAATGAACACACTGAGAAACTAATAAACGAATTATATCGATATTTAATTTGGTTACCCATAAAATACCTCCTTTGTCATCTTGTCTCGACGTCACTGGTACCCCCCTCCCCTCTCTCTCTCTCTCTCTCTGGTAACAGCAATGATTATTTAACCTAGCTATAATAATATAACGTGGCAGTAGTAACAGTAACAACAGCAGGAATAACCTTGAAATAGTAGTAACATCACCCGTGCTTGGTAAACTTACCATACTGTTCAGAGTTTACCTTATTTTTACATTTCAATCAGTAACGCTCAACTTATGTCTAAACTCACTTGGTATACTCTCCCTTGCCCTCTCCTCCTTCTTGTGTCCCGTCCTGGTGCTAAATCCAAGTAAATGACGCGATAATACCGATATTCTCAAAACGCCTCGCTTCCCAGCCACTGCTCAGCCAGCACTGACGTTAATAGAACCCGGAGATAAACTGACCATTTACTTTTAGGATTGTTTCTTTCCCCTGTGAGTCTAATGGTCGCTGGTGCATAAAAAAAAGTGTTGAATTACAAGTAACTATGTTTTGTATGCGATTTTATTGTCATTAGCAAGGGTCTATGAAGGGTCAAACAATTAATGGTCACAGTTTTCACTATCTTAATCTCCCACATCAGTTGATGAAACTGTAGAAAATCGCCAAATAGTCACCACACAGAATAGGAAAACACGTCATCGTACCAAGCGGGTTAATTAAGGTGTTTCGTAAGTTTGAATCTCTGTGTCGATGCTTTGGTTTTGTCACTAGTTTGTTTCGCCTCCTCTCCTTCTCGTTCTTTTTAATCTCTTTCCCTCATTTTCATCTATTCCTGCTCCTTCTCTTCTTACTTCTTCCTAATCCCTCAAAACTAAACAATTCATATAATGCAAACACACGAGAAACAATAAATAAAAAAAAAAAAAAAAAAAAAATGGAGAAAAATAGCTAATTAACAACATAAACAACCCTATTAGTATCCACATCCTTCTCTTCCTTTCTTCATATCCTCCTTTCTTCCTCTCTTACCTCGTCTACGTCTTCTTTCTTTCCTTAATACGCCACAAAGTACACAGGCGTTAAGAATTAAGTCATTCACCGAACATCTTCCTCCCTCAATCTCCTGAAGGTGACTACTCCATCAGGGTCCTTCTGCTTCCTTCTGTCCCCACTGCCTCCCTCTCATTCCATTCTTGCTTCCTGATTGGTTGATTCCTTCGCCCCTTCACTCTGATAGGTTAGTGATAGTGGGATGTTGTGAACGAGCGTACGTGTCTAGTTACGTGGTTTGACATTGACGTGGTTCTTTAATAGTTAAAATTGTTTGTTTATTTTTTGTCTTATTTGTCTCTTTCTCTCCCTTACAGATTTTCCAAGTGAGTAGAATACACACACACACACACAGGCTTTCTTCTTCCTATCAAGTTCCGCCGTAAGGGAGTTGTTGTGTCTAGCGTTCGTGAATAGAGTATAGGAATGTCATGCACCATCTCCCTTCTCCACTCTCTTTTCACCATCAAATGAGAGAGGTCTGTGCTTCCAGTCAGGATGTGCGTCACTTATCACACAGATTGCTCCAAAATGCTCCATACCAGTAAAAGTCCTTTAAACCTTTAATAAGAAAATAGGAAATACAGATAGTGGGTCTGGGGAGTTTGTTAACAGACAGCATACATATACAGTAGATCAAGGGACCAGATGAATAATGTAACCGAGTCAAATCAACACAGTATTTTACAAGGAACTTACACATCCAAGTCAAAATTACATCACAAGAAAACTTTCGAATCAGCAAGATAACTAATCATGTGCCAGATAGGAAACAGGATGAGACTGAAGTATAAAGAGGAAATGGATGCCAATTCTGATGTTTCTATAGGTTACTCTTCGTCCTGCATTCGCTGATTATTTATCATCGAAGAAGCCGCGGCCAAAACCGAAGGGCACGAATGGGGCGGGGCGATAGTACACTCTGGGCCTACTGTAGATCCTGGGTGCCACGTGGCCTACAGAATACCAGGGAAAATCGTCATCGAAGTCCGCATCTCTCTTCTTGCGAGAGTTGGAGGCTTCGGCCACAGGCTCTGGTTCGGCGCTGCGCTTCTTACGGTCAAAGTGATCATCGTCAAAGAAGTGGTAGGGACTGAAGCTTGGGCTGAAGGGCACCGAAAACTGCCGCACCACGTATCTGGTGGGCCTAGCGGGCTTCAACACATGCACCACGGGACGGGCGGGGCGGCGGTAGAAGAAATAGTCATCGTCTGGGGTGGCCATGACCGCCGTCGCCACCACGCTGAGCAACACCACTGCAACCTGGAAAAAAAAGAGTATTGTTATCATTAACTAAGGCAAATGCACCGAAACAAGATTTTATGGGTTAGGAGGGACAATATTTTGCTAAGATGAACGTAAAAATAAAGGAAAAATAATAGAGAAGTCCTTCCCCCTCCCTCCATCCAGAGACTGGCATTTTTGAGTGACAGCCCGCGCTCAACGCCCGCCAAAACTTTGAAGAACTAACATGAACATACAGACACTGTTTGATCGCCAGATTTACACACCGGATGAGGAAGATAGCACAATCTTTAAAAATAGTTCAATAATTACTTTCAAATCGCAAGATAAGAGATACAAAGCTCTATAACTCCAAAAATGACTGTCAAAGGTGGAAAATGACTGAAAAAAATTGAGATCACAACAGCAAACATTCCAGTGTCATTTCAATGTTGGCAGGCTGTAGTGAAGCTGTAGCTGAAGCTTGCAGGACTTTTTTTTCATGATTTTAGCGATAGATTAGTAACAAATATGCTCCATCAGAGAGAGAGAGAGAGAGAGAGAGAGAGAGAGAGAGAGAGAGACTTATGATAACCACAGTAACCAATCCGTCGGCTTTGAAAACAGAGAGTCAAGCTTTTCAAAATACAAACGTTAGGACTTTATTTCGTTTGACCACCCATGCCACTACACTGTATAAGCAATCTGTAAGTAAACATAAGCACTGGGAAGGCAGGAGGCACTCACCAGGACCTTCATTACTACAGCAGGAGAGGGCAAGGACTGATACTGGGACGCCCTCTCCCTTCTTTTATATACCCATCGGCTTCCCTGTCCACCCCTACACTCCCCTCAAGCCTTAACCCCTTTCTCCTTACACCACGCAAGTAGGAGGGAAAAAAAAGGATGCATCTTTACCTGGTGTGTGCCCTCGTGACCCAGGAGACACGCACTAAAGGTCACACACAGAAAACCTTGGCGTGGTCTTCATTGATGCATGAGGTTTGTATGTACGGTAGTGTTGTTTCAAGATACGATATCGATGCGTTTTGTCTCTTTTTTCATTGTTTTATTGTTTTTTTATTTCGTTCTTTTAACACTCAATTCTCAAAGACTACTTAGATGATTTCCATTGTCCAGAGTCCTTGAATTACGTGTAACTGGAATCATATGAACTCCTTAGAAATCCAGTAACAGTATCCAATCGAATAAGTGAAAACACGTAAAAAATAAGCGGCAAAACGTTTTAAGAATATGATTCCTTGAAAAATCCTAATAACATCTCGCAGAACCAATGAAAACAAGCAGCGCAAAGCACCGAACTGTTTAAGAAGATGTCCATATAACTGTATGTACTAGAATCACAGAAACTCCTTGAAATAACTTCCACTAAAAACTAATAACATCTATAGTAGTATAAAGTAGAATAGAGCACCGAACTGTTTAAGAATATGGTCATAACTGTTTGTACTAAAATCACATAAGCCCCTTGAAATACCCCCAATAACTTCTACTAAACTAAAACAAATCTGAGCAAGTTAGGAAAATAAGAATATGCCCATAAGTGTATGTACTAAAATCAAATAAACTCCCTTGAAAACCACAAAATGAATTCTACTAGCGCAAATAAAAATAGGTTAGGAAAACCCCGCGTAACATTTAAGAATATGACCATGAGTGCATGTTGGTACTAAAATCATACAAACTCCCTTGAAAACGCCAAATAACTTATATTAGAGAAAAAAAAAAGGCAGAAAAATGCCGCGAAACGTTAAATCCCTAAAATCTTACAAACTCTCTTGAAAAACACAAATAATTTCCAGTAGAATAAATAAAAACAAGTCAGGAAAACGCGGCGAAAAGTTTAACCCCTTTAGTACCATGACACGTTTCCATTTTCATTCTGCTTACTATTTGGCCATATACAACTTCAGAAACTCATGTGAGGAATGGCTATTAATCTTCTGACCTCCATGAACCCTTCCTAATGTCAATAATTCGTCTAATCATACCCAAAACTCGTGATAAAAATGCGTCCCAGTACTGAAGGGGTTAAGACTATGGCCATTAGTGTCGTGAGATGATGTCAAGTGTAGTGTTGTCTCTGAGCCTGTCCTCCCTTCGGATCATGTCAGGAATAGCGAACCCTCCAGCTGTCCTAGTTTCTCGGCTTCCCCTTCGCAGCTCTTTCAACCTGAAATGACGTGTGACTGGAAATGTGATAACCAAAACTAACCTAATCGTAACTTTAACCTAACCTAACCTAACCCCTAAATTTAACCTCTTCAGTACTAGGACACATTTTTACTTTGAGATTTGTGTACGATAAGACCATTTCATTGACATTAGGAAAGGTCTAAGGAGGTCAGAAGAATAATGGCCGCAGTCTTCATTATTTTAATCCCCCACATGAGTTTTTGAAGATGTAAAAAAAATCACCGAATAGTAACTAGAATGAATATGAAAACGCGTCACTGGGACACGTTTTTATCTTGAGATTTGTGTGCGATAAGACCATTTTTTTGACATTAGGAAAGGTCTAAGGAGGTCAGAAGATTAATGGCCACAGTCTTCATTATTCAAATCCCCCTACCTGAGTTTTTGAAGATGTAAAAAAATTCACCTAATAGTAACTAGAATGAATATGAAAACGCGTCATGGTACTGAAAGGGTTAATCAAGGTTAGGTTAGGTTAAAGTTAGTGTTAGGTTAGTTTTGGTTAACATATTTTCACGTCATGTCAGCTGAGTGGAAGAGCAGCGAAGGGGGCACCGGGAAACTATACAGGTGAAGGGTTCACTATTCTTAACATGATCTAGGGTAGGACAGGCTCAGAAACAACACTACAACTGACACCTCACGACACTAACAGCCATATTCTGAAACACTTCTACCTCCATCACCGCTCCATTCTCAGCCTCTAATCAGGCCCGTTTCTAGCTTTGTGGGGGCCCTGGGCAAGATGCTGTTTGGGGGGCCCCTAGATTTCAATTTTTCGTCGGAGCCCCTGGGTGAATTAGGAAATTAGGCCCCCTGGTGGCTTGGGGATCCTAGGCAATCGCCTTGTCCGCCTATAGCTAGAAACGGCCCTGCCTCTAATGGACGTGGCAGTGTGTTTTTAAAGTGGTTTTTATGGTTCGAGAGACAAACTGATTAGATTTCTAAAACATCAACACGAGAAGCACCACGAAAAGGTCTTCCAAACATCCCTACAGCTTTCCAAAATAGTGGTATGAGAAAGAGGAATGTTTATGAATACCGCCATAGTGACCATACTCTTAACCCCTTGTTACTACCGTCAGGCACTAATATAATGTAATGTGTTTTAGGTTAAGATGTAATTGTGTTTTGCAAGCAATGTTTTTGTTGTGTATTATTGTAATGCTCCCAGGACGACCTATCCTATATATGTATTATTCATCCATTTATTATTTCATTGTATACTATGTTCGCATTGGTCGTAACACCCTTCAGTACTGGGATGTATTTCTATTTTGACACGATCCCTCCCGTGACGCCAAAGAGCACTGGGTCTTATCTGTAACGCCATGAACTGGATCTTCCCCACACGACACGGAACAGGAAGAGAAGCGATTGTTATTAACCCCTTCAGTACTGAGACGCATTTTTACCTTGATTTTTGGGTACGATTAAACGACTTTATGTCTATGGAGATCAAAAGATTAATGGCCAGAGTCTTTTACTATTCTAACCTCAACTTATGTTTCTGAAGGTGTATAAAATCGCCAAATAGTAACCAGGATGAATATGAGAACGCGTCGTGGTACTGAAGAGATTAATGCAGTTTAAAAGAGAATTGATAGAGGGATGCTATTACGGGAAGAAAAGAGAGAGAATATTAGTAAGAAAACGATGGAAAATAGAGGAATGAAGTTTAAATCCACCATAATGTAAAGTGTAAATGAAATGTGTATCATAATATTTGGCAAAAAAAAAAAAAAAAAAAAAACTTAGATAAATGTGATTGTAAAAATAAAGTATACATTCAGAGAGAGAGAGAGAGAGAGAGAGAGAGAGAGAGAGAGAGAGAGAGAGAGAGAGAGAGAGAGAGAGAGAGAGAGAGATAAACTAATTGAACCTTAAGCTATACATATCAACACTACTCTTTCTATAAACACTATGTACACTCTAATCTTTCCGTCCACTGTTCCTCTCCCATAAGGCAAACAAAACTAACAGGAGAGTCACGAAATCCCACTAAATCTCCACCAAATCACCCACCAATTACCTTCAGACTCTTTCCCTTCACTTCCCACCCTCGTCACTCACAGCCTGACCATTTTGAGAAACACTCCGCTGAACTTCCACGAAACTCAAAAGGCTCTTGGTTTTCAACTCCTTTAGTACTGGGACGCATTTTTTACCTTGAGTTTTGGGCATGATTAGACGATTTTATCTATGTTTGGAAGGGTTTATGGAGGTCAGAAGATTAATGGCCAGAACCTTCACTATTTTAATCCTCACGTAAGTCTCTGAAGCTGTATAAAATCACCAAATAATAAGCAAAATGAATATGGAAACGTGTTAAATAGTGTTGAGTGATTTCATGGTCCTAGTGACAGATTAACGAGACTTCTACATTACTAACAGGGTAAACATCTCTTAAGAATACAGCTAAGCATCTCTGTGGCCTTTGAAAATAGTCTTGGTGGTGAGAGTAAGAGCAAAAGTAAAAGAGATCATCGTTTCGGGCAACACTCAACGCTCTCCCAGTTCCCTCGTGCGCAATCTGAAACGCTTGGTTCTTCTTCAGTACCACCGCGCTGACCTTTGACCCTACCTGGGCCCGCCACCCTGACTGACCTCGCCCCTCCCTTGACCTCCCTTCTCTGTGACGTCACGCCGGAAAACGTGATATCCGCGTGAGGGAGGGAGGGCGGAGGGCAAAAAATTATGGTGCCACGATCACCCTTCTCATTGCGTCGACTTGATATGGAAGAGGCTTCACTGAGATGCAAAACTTCCCGCTCTCTGTTGCGGATGTTGATCACAGGACAGGACTTCCATTGTTTTTCTTCCTGTTCTTCTCATTCTTGTTAATCTTGTACTTGTTCCTGTTCTTGTTCTTGTTCTTGTTCTTTTTACTGTTGTAGTTTTTCTTGTTTCTATTTTTCTTCTATTTTTGTTGTTGTTAATTGTGTTGTTATTGTTTATATCTTCCTTTTTTAGTTTTTCTTTTCTTTTTTCTTTTCTTCTCTTCTTTTTCCTCTTCTTCCTCCTCTTTCTCCTTCTCCTCCTCCTCCTCCTCCTATTCCTCTTCATTCATCTTTCGTGGCAGCAAGAATGCGTCAGATAAAGTAAAAGAAAAGAAAAAAAGGGAAAAAAAAAAAAAAATAAAATAAAAGTAAGATGAATACGAAAAGAAAAAAAAACATGAATTGAATAGCACAAATAAAGGTAACAAAGAAGAAAGAAGAGAGAGAAAACAAAACAGCAAGATTAAAACCAGGACCAGAGGCAACAGAAAACGAAAAAAAAAAAACACGAAGACAAAAATAAAGAAAAAAAAAAGAAAAGAGTCCTCTTGAGATGTAAAATTTGTATATGATATAGAAATAAGTGACCAAGGAAAATAAATACAAACATATACACTCAAACTTTCCAGAATCATACTTAACTCTAGAACTCTGGAACTCCCTGTCTGCTTCTGTATTTCCGTCTTTCTACCAGCTGATTTCTCTTAACAGGGAGGTATCAAGACATATATTCTTTAATTTTGGCTAACTATTTACTTCTATTATAGGAAACAAGCACTCAAGTGGGCCTTTTTTTTATATATATATTTTGTTGTCCTTGGCTCGCCTTCTCTCCTGCATAAAACAAGACAAAACAAAACAAAACAAAAGATGATCATATTACTGAAGTGTGGATATAAGTAAACGTGCATAAATTAAACGTGAAAAAATAATAACATCGGTTTTACTCAAATATGAACGCACAAAAAGGAAAGAGGAAAAGGAAAGAGGAAAGACTTGTGACGGTGCGTGGTGGTGGTAGTGGTGGTGGTGGTGGAGCCTGCAACTTTTCTCTCTCTCTCTCTCTCTCTCTCTCTCTCTCTCTCTCTCTCTCCTTGTTATCAATTTGCGCAAGTGAAGATAATTTAAGGCTTTCAAACCCCATAAGATATGATCCCCATGCACTATTATTACATGCGTGTTATTAAGAGAGAGAGAGAGAGAGAGAGAGAGAGAGAGAGAGAGAGAGAGAGAGAGAGAGAGTAAAGGCAATGTGATATTAGAGAGAGTCTTGTTATTTGAATCTTTATTTGTTAATCTCCATCTGATTTTGTTATTTTTTTGGCTAGTGTAAGGAAGAAAAGTGCAAGAGCCGAATTTTAACTCCTTCAATACTAGAACACATTTTTATCTTGAGATTTGTGTACGATTAGACCATTTCACTTTACATTAGGAAGCGTCTATGGAGATTAATGGCTGCATTCTTCACACGAGTTTCTGAAGCTGTATAAAATCATCAAATAGTAAGCACAATGAATGTAGAAACGCGTCATGGTACTGAAGGGGTTAACCTCTTCAGTACAGGGAAGCATCTTTACCTTGAGTTTTGGGTATGATTAGATTTAGTTATATTAGGAAGGGTCTATGGAGGTCAGAAGATTAATGGTCACAGTCTTCACTATTTCAATCTCCACATAAGTTTCTGAAGCTGTATAAAATCACCAAATAGTAAACAAAATTAATATGGAAAAGAAAGAGATGAGAGAAAGAAGAAACTGATTAAAAGAAAGAGTTAAAAGAAAGAATAAAAGAAAAGGAAGAAGATCAAGACAACGGAGTGAGATGGAGGGAGGGAACTGCGATAAAAAAGACAGCCACGGAGGAAGATGCAAGGGATAGAAGGAACTGTAGGAAAGACATACAAGACGCCATCTCGTCACTCGACAAGGAAACGACGAAAGGAAAAGAATGGTGAAGACACACGGAAACACTGATAACCTTTCACTGGAACCTGTCAAAAAAGAAAAGAAAAAAAAAAATAAATAAAACAAATAAAATAAAAACAATAATAATAAAAATAATAAACAAATAAATAAATAGAGAACCACAAGCAACAACAAAAGAAAACGACAAAAAAGAAAAGAAAATGGAAAACGGATCATAAAAAACATTACGAAAGGGAAACGAGCCTAAACAAAAAAAAATATATAAAGAAAAGCATGTTACACTCTCTCTCTCTCTCTCTCTCTCTCTCTCTCTCTCTGGAACTTATCAAAAAAATAAATAAGATAAATAGAAATAATTAAATACATAAAAAGAAAGAAAGCCGATACGAGACAAAGAAATAAATGTTTATGAATCAAGTACTTTAATTTTTACTTTTTTGTCTCATTGTTAATTAGGAGTTCCCGTTAAACGTTCCCTTCGCCATACCAGTTATTTATTTATTTATTTGTTTACTTATTTATTTTTTATCCTCCTGTCTATAATGTGATGTTTTCTGGAGAGTTTATGCACACTTTTGTTTTCTGTTAAGCTTTTTCTCATTTGCCGTTTCCCGTTACGAAATTATCATAGTAAACGGTGTAGATTGACGATTTGAAGGACTCTCTCTCTCTCTCTCTCTCTCTCTCTCTCTCTCTCTCTCTCTCTCTCGTAGGATTAACACTCTCCTTCCCCTTTCCTTCCCGGACATTCCCACGGTGCGGCGCCGCCCTTCAGTACCTCCCTAGCAGAACTCCTACGCGACCTTCGGATTAGCCAGCAGGGTGACGCGACGCTGGTTGGTCATTCTGAAACACTTTGCTCTCTCACCACGATTGTTTTGGCCATTCTGAAACGCTTTGCTCTCTCCCCACGACTGTTTTCAAAGGTCTCTGAGATGATTAGCCGAGTTCTTCAAGTGTTTTTCCAGTACATATATAGAAAATGTTGTTTATCTGTCACTGGAATCATAAAAAAATATATAAACTCTCTTAAAAACCTGTAGAGTCTTTTGAATGCAGGAACTTTCTCACCACGATTATTTTCAAAGGCCTCTGAGTTCTTAAGGTTTTTTTCTAGTACATATACAGAAAATGTTGTTAATCTGCCAATAGAATGAAAAAAAAAAAAACACTCTTAGAAACTCGCATCACTGCAATTAGAGGCTTTTTAATGTAGGGGTCTTTCACTACGACTGTTTTCAAAGGCCACAGAGTTAATTAGCAGGGTTTTCAAGAGGGCGGGGAACATAAAGGGTGGGAAGCTGCATGCAAACGATTTCCTCTTGATGCCATATTCTATAACACCAAGATCTGATAGACGGAATTTACTATTAGCTGTTTATTATCTTTTACTTCATTTTCTATTAATATTGCTGCTTTCTTTTCACAAGCTCCCCTGACTCGTTTTTTTTTTTTCTCTCTACCTGTCAACGCTAGCTGTTACTCTGCAGTCAGTACACTACGAGGGTTGTTTTTGGGGAGAGGAGCTGGAGTGGTGATGGCGATGATGGCGGTGGCAGTGGTGGCGGTGGTGATGTTGTCAAGTGGTGAAGGTTGCTTGTTGTTACTTCCATTTGCAAGCCGAGGGAGAGAGGATAGCAAAGACTATAACAGGGACGAAGAAGGAACAGTAGCCGAAGTTGGCAGGCCTCGTCCCTCTACGCAAGAACATAAGAAAATGAGGGAAGCTGGAATAGGCTGTCAGGCTTTCACGTGGCAGTCCCTGTATGAGCAAAACTACTTAATTCCATCTGTCATCCCCATCCATAAATATGTCTAATCTTTTAAAGCAATTCTCTCTCTCTCTCTCTCTCTCTCTCTCTCTCTCTCTCTCTCTCTCCAGTGACGAGTCCCTCCCTCTCTTGTTTACTTCCGACATGACGTTATATTCTGAGCACTTCAGTCCCTCACCCCGCGACTATCATTCAAAAAGCTCTAGCAGTTGAAGCTACGTGGATTTTTAATGTTTATCATTGTTCTATTGACTTAAAAACAAGATTCCTACATTATTAACAGGAGAAACACTCTTGAGAACCCAGCTAATCATTTCTGTGGCCTTTACAAACAGTCGTGGTGAGAGAGTAAAGCGTTTCTGAGATTAGAGGTAGCATACTGGTGGCGCTGCTCCAGATGTGTCATGTAATGCAGTCAAGAAGTCGAGGCTTTCATGCGATTGATACATTTCTTAAGTCTAATAATGCATAATTTCCTTGTGGCGTCTTGGGATCGTTTAGGAATGAAAAATAAAATAGATAAAAGAGGTGTATTTGATATCTCGTGATCTAAAAAAACTTGTATAAAAAACTACACAAGTATATTTAGGCTGGCGTTACCGCTGGTCACTGGACGCCTGCCTGCCTGTCTGCCTGCCTGCGTGCCTGCCTACTTACGGTCATCATGGTCATCAATATCAAAGTGGTCATCGTCGAACCTTCCATAGGGCGAGACTACCATATCATCATCATCATCATCCTCGAGGCTTGTGTCCCAGGAAGACCCCGCGGTGTATGTCAGGGGCCTCACATCATCATCATCATCATCGAAATCATAGCTGACCTTCACAACGGCAGCTGCAGGTTGATGGTAGGTCGCGCTGTACACCAAGGGATAACGTACAGCTGGGGCGGTGTAACGGACAGCCTGGGGCACGGCGTACTGCACAGCTTGAGGCGCGGTATAGTGAAGTGTTGAGGCTCTGAAGGATGGCACGGCAGCGGTGTGGTGCACGTAAGAGACAGCACGTGCAGGGGCCTGGCCGACCACCACCACGCCCGGGAAGGAGTAGGGCGTCACCACCTTCGTGTCTCCTGCAGCTAAGCCTGCCAGGACCACCACCGTCACCGCCACCTTCAGGATCTGCACGGATTGACAGAGATAGATAGATAGATAAATAGGTAGATAGATAGATAGATAGATAGATAGATAGACAGATAGATAAATAGGTAGATAGATAACTAGCTAGATAGATAGATAGATATATAGATAGATAGATAAAGAGACAAATAAATATATAGATAGCTAGATAGGAGAGAACGTAGATAGAAATATAGAGAGATAGATAGATAGATAGATAGATAGATAGATAGATAGACAGATAGATAGACAGAAAGATATTTTACAGCTCATATGAAATCAAAAGATACATTTTTTATATGTAAAAATTAAGTAAATAGATAAAATAAAATAAAATAAATGAATAAATAGAAAAAAAGGACGTTAGAGATGGATGAAGAGAACATAGATGGAGGAAACGTACAAAATAAAATGGAAAAAAATGTACAAAATGAATGGAAGGAAAAGTACAAAATAAATGAAAGAAACGTACAAATAAATGAAAAAAAAAAACATACGAAGTGAATAGATGAAACATAAGATAAAAAAACGGGAAAAATACAAAACAGATAGAGGAAAATACGAAATAAATAGAGAAAATACAAGATCAATATAGGTAAACGTTCAAAAATAAAGAAAAGGAAAAATACAAAATGAAGTTAGGAGAAAGATGCAAAATAAATGGGGAAAGTAAAAAAAAAAAAAAAAAAAAAAAAAAATAGAAAAAAATAAGTACAAAATAAATCGTTGACGTATGACAACACACACACACACACACACACACACACACACACACACACACACACACACACACACTAACCTGCACTTTCATCTTTGACGTGTATCTGAAGAGTAAAGCTACTGGGGTCCTCTTCCTCTCTCTTATACCTGTCCCTGCTGCTGCTGCTGCTGCTGCTGCTGCTGCTGCTGCTCTATACCCTTCCTCCTTCTCTTCTTCCTTCCATCCCTCCCTCCTTCAAACTGCTAATCTGTTCCACCTTGTCCATCTTTTTTTTTCTTTTTCCTTCATATTTTTCCCGTTTTCCCTCCCTCATTGTCTCCAGCCACTCCTTACAAGAATATTTCCAGTTCTATTGCATCGTGTTCTATTTACTCTTTATCCTATTATCCTTCTTCCTCTTCCTTCTTCTCAGCCTCCGCACCCATTTATCGCCTACCCTCAGCAACCAACCGCATATCCAGTTTTTGTCTTCGTTTTATTTTATTTTTTTTTCTTCTTGTTCTTGTTCCAGTCCTACTCATCTTCAGGCCTCATCTTCACTAACCACACCCTCCAGCTACTTTTTCTTCCTCTTCTTCTTCTTCTTCTTCTTCCTCCTCTTCCTCCTTCTGTCCTTCCTTCAGTAATTTTATATTCACCAAGGTCATTCTTGTCCTGGCTCTTTTCTTTTCTTTCTTTCTTTCTTTTCTCTTTCTATCATTTCTTGCTTCTTTCTTGCTTTATTTTCTATTATTTATTTATTTTTATTTATTTTTCTTTATTATTCTATTCATCATTCATCATGTTTGTTCTCTATCGTGCTTTCCTCCTCTTGTTAATTTCTTTTTGTTCTTTGATTTATTCTTTCCATTTTTATTTATTTCAGTTTCCTTTTCTTCTCTTTCTTTTGTCAATAATCTTGCGTTTCATTCATTCCTTCTTTCGTGCATCTATTTATTTTAACTCTCTCTCTCTCTCTCTCTCTCTCTCTCTCTCTCTCTCTCTCTCTCTCTCTCTCTCCTTTTCTCCTCTTCATTCTCTTTGTTTCTTCGTTTTTATTTCTATTTCCTTCTTTTTATCTCTTTTCTTTTTTTCTTTTCTTCTTCTTTGTTGAATCATTATTATTATTGAATTTATATCTTATCTACCTCTTCAAAAATAATAATAATGAGAGAGAGAGAGAGAGAGAGAGAGAGAGAGAGAGAGAGAGAGAGAGAGAGAGAGCATACATCCCGCGGGGTTTCAAGGTCACACGCCAACCAGCTCATACCCGCGTAGCCTTGAACGAAATAACCGAGAGCATAACGAACTAATTTAACGTTTTCTGTCGTTCTAAGAGCTTCTAGAACCTATTTAGTGTGGTGAAGGAAGGCTAGAATGCGTTAGCTATGTGTATGTGAGGTGTTGAGTGTCTATTGTTCCCCGCAAGCGTGTAGGAAGGGCGGGAAAAAGGATGGTCAGAAGGGAATGCGAGGGAAGCAGATGGCCATGAACTTGATAGGGTGTGGTTCTTCCCCTTGGCTAGTATCCTTCTTCGTTTTCTTCATTATTATTTTCTTTGCATTATTTCATCTTTTATCTTGAGTTTTTGGGGTGTTTCGTTATCTTGTAGTTTTGTTATTTTATCTTTGTTCTTTTCTTGTTAACAGTTAGCAATTTTTTTCTTATTTCCGTTGTGTTCTTTCTTTTCTTTATCTTAGCTTACTTTCTTTGTTTTCTTTTTTTCTTTCTTCATCTTTTATTTTTCGTTTTCTTTCTTCTTTTTCGTTCTCTTTCTTTTATCATCTTTCCTTTCTTTCCTTCCTTTAATCATTTTTACTTCCTTCACTCATTTTCCTCATTTGGTCTCCATAGTCCCTGCTTTTCCTTCATGCTGTTGATTTTCCCTCGTTTCCTTTCGTGTTCTTTTGAAACTCTCTTCTATCCAATTTTTATTTATTTATTTTTTTTTTTTAAGTAACGTCAACTACGGGAAAAATACAAACACAAACAAACAAACAAACAAAATTTAATAGATTTCGCCACGTAAAAATGAATAGATTAAATTAAATGAAAATATATGATCAAATAAAACGGTTAACAAATGAAAAAAAATGCTATAATTTCTAGGTACAGTCGGCTTCCTACGTGATGAAATGAAGTTTTCTAACAAAAGTGACATATCTGTGTTTTCCTTTCCTCGCAGAGCAGTTGTCATTAGTTACAGGTGACTCTGACGTATATGTTTCCCGGCTCTACATCTCCCTGTCTTCCTGTCCTCCTGCCCCCAATGCTTCTCCTGCCGCCCCTCCCCTCTCTCTCTCTCTCTCTCTCTCTCTCTCTGAAAAGACGATATAGCAATCTAAAGCCTAACATTCTCCTATTCTCTCAGCACTATTTGCACCATCTCATTCCTGTCTCTGGCATACTTCATACACCACACTGACACCACATGCTCCACCGCCTCATCCTCCCCCATTCATACCCACGCACTGTGACCAATACTATTTTCCATACGAGCTTTCTATCTCTATACTATTCCACAGTACTCTTCTATTCCATCCAAGGAGGTTGAATGAATACTCCATCTCCTTGGTTCCATCTTAAGGTGGGTTCACACGTTACTATATGCGACTAAAATTGCAAGTCGGTAGTTTCTGACTGAATATCGGTGCCTAGCGACTGTAAAATCCCAACCGATTCTTCCTAGTCGTTATGTGTGAACGTGTTCCGACTTGAAGAGCTCAGTCTATACTTTAGCGACTTGCAATTTTAGTCGCAGATTGCCACGTGCAAACCCGCCTTTATTCTTTCAGTAACTGATTCCCACATGTTTCATTACTCAGTCAAATAATAAACAAAGAAAATAAAACAAAGATAAAAAAAAAAAAAGGTAAGAAGAGGAACATGACAGTCAGAAATACATTACACAGTAAATACACATAATATGAGAATAATAATAAGTGGCATCTGTACCGGGACTCGTGGGTCAGAGAGGCAGGGAACAAAGAAATATGCATTACTAAAACTACGCCAGTACTGCAGGAAAAGTTGTAAAACGTTAAAATAAATTACTACAATAAGAACAGAGCATTAAAATACAAGGATGCAACTAGTATGAAGATAATGAGATATTGAATAAAGCGGGAGGGACGCGTTGGGCGCCATCTTTGTTGTTGTTGTTGTCAGGATGGCGATCAACCCGAGGAAGGACGGCGGGCCAAACGTCAAGTATTATGAGTCCTCGGAGACTGTCTCACAATTCGAAAATGTCAGAACATGGCTGATGAAGAATGCCAAGAAGGTAAGGGACGCTGGGGGGGCGTACACTCAGCGGAATGGAGGGTGAGGAGGACGCTTCCCGCCGCGCCGGGCACCACAGGCCTGGCGGGGCGCTGGGTGACGCTTGGTGACGCCTCGTATTGCTGTCTAATGGATGCTGAACGCTGTGGTGGTTGTGGGTGTGGCGTGTGGGGTAGAAATGTTCGTGTGGCAGGCCGGTCTCTGTCCCGCGGGGGTGACGGAGTGTCTGGGTCCGTGATGCCCCCCCTCCCCCCTATTCCTGGCACTGGTGAGGCATGCGGCTCCTTCAGGATGGGTGGAACGTTGCGGGGTCAAGGTGTGGGTGTAATTGTGTTGTGGGGCACGGCAGGGTCAGGGGAAGGTCAGTGTGAGGGGGGGCTGTGTTCATGGTGCCCCCTATCTGATGGTTACTCGCTGGTCTGATCTGAGGAACCACTGATGTCTGATAACTGAATTTTTTTATATGTTAGAAGAGAAATCTTTCTAATGGCAACGTAAAATTATTAAACTAAAACATCCACTTAGATGCCTGGCCACGAACAGGTCCGAGAGTTAGCCAAAAGATTGGGGTGAATGTGTTGCCTAAGGAGACATTCGTTGAGGTGATGAGTCGAGGTAATTGTTGCAAAATTGAGAGGAGGAAATGGTTTTTAAATGTTTTTTCCCTGACAGTTCAGACTGTGCCATGCCGCAACATTCTTGACCTCTCATTTCCAACCATACTTTTCTACATTTCATATATATAATTAGTTGAAATTTTTGGCTGATTTTGTAAAATATCAGGCTAACATTTTCTTCCCCTCACTGGTAATGAGTCTTGTACACCGAGCACTTTGTCGAGTCAGTTCCCCGGTGGTGCTTTTTATTAATGTAAGAGGGAAAATCGCGCTAAGGGCAACAAAAAATGATTAAACAAAAACACCAACTTAGATGCTAGTCCCCGAGCAGGTCTGAGAGAGTTAGCCAAAAAGAATGGGATAAATGTCTTGACACCTCCCTTTTAAATTGAGTTGAGGTCATAGGAATATGGAAATACAGAAGCAGGTAGGTAGGAAGGGGATTTAAAAGTATAGATTTTACAGTTTTTTATCAGTTTAAAGATTGGAGGTGGCTGTAGAATAAATAAAGATGTCTCAGTGTGAGTGGTGATTGAGGAAAAAATGTACTAATGATATTGAGACACCTGCCACTCACTGGGTTATGGAAAGATGTTGCTCATGGACTGGCATCTAAGTGGGCCTATTTTGTTTAATCGTTTTTGTTGACCTTGGCCAGATTTCCGCTTACATTAAAAAAAAAAAAAAAAATTACAAAAAAAAAAAACACACACGCACAAAAAAAGGCATGAAAATCAACTTCTCCTTTGTGTTGCAGCATGTCCAGGCCGACCCTCCGAACAACAAGAATCTGGCGCAGCTGGTGGTGATGTTGCTGCAGTTCATGGAAGACAACTTTGGCCCCAAGGCTCCCCGACCACCCATGACCAAGCTCCCTGTGAGTAACACCACCCACGCTCCGCTCATCACGTGTCACTTATTTGGTCTCCCCTTCCCTTATGAGTGTCCAGTTTGTTCATCGCTAGCATTACGTTCTTTATCGCTCTCTTCCCTTGTGTGGCTTTCAAATTTTTTCATCTCGTGTCATTTTCTTTGTTCTCGCTTGTATAGTTTATTAATATCTCAGGATATTCATCATTAGCATCACTTTTGTCA
Organism: Portunus trituberculatus; assembly: GCF_017591435.1. NCBI lineage: Eukaryota > Metazoa > Arthropoda > Malacostraca > Decapoda > Portunidae > Portunus > Portunus trituberculatus. The sequence continues at coordinate 1,332,794 of NC_059279.1, read as the reverse complement.
AATTTTTTCATCTCGTGTCATTTTCTTTGTTTCTTCTTGTATTGTGTATAAGTATCCCAGGATTTTCATTATTTGCATCACTTTTCTATTTTTTCCTTATATGGCTCAAATTTTTTCCATCACTAGCATCATTTTCTTTCTCAATTTTTTTCTTGTATGGTGTATTAATATAAATGTTTTCATCTCTTATTGTCATTTTCTGTGTCTGTTTTTCCCTTATATGGCTTATGAGTATGTAAATTTTTTCATCATTAGTGTCATTGTCTATTTTTCTCTTATAATTTATGAGTCACCCAGTTTTGTGAGCAGTCTTTTCTTTGTTGCCATTTTGTGTTTTCCTAAATTTTGTCATGTTCGGAATAATGTTTCTTTGCCTTTTGAATAATCATTGAAATACCCTTACCTTTATATTCAATTTCAATCCACATTTCTTTCAGGTTTTATTCTTCCTACATTGAGTCACTTGGAGTTTCCTCAGAGATGTGTGCATGAGACTCCCCCAATCTGCTGTAAATCATTCTTACACAGTACATTGTTGCAGATGAAATGTTTCCTTGACTTCAAGCCTGGTGGTGGTCTGTGCCACATCCTCAGCACAGTGTACAAGTTCAAGAGTGACCAAGGCTGGCGCAGGTTTGATTTCCAGGTAAATGAGAAGAAACTTTGTCATGGTTTTGATTATAATTTCATTACATGGTCTTAGTTCTGGTATCCATCACATCTGATGCTATCCAGAACCTCAGCCAGGTGAACCCAACTCCCCACTGTGGCACCTCAACCACACCAGTAACCTCCCAGTAAACAGCTTAAGAGGTTAAACTCATGAGCCTGAGTGAGACAATCTGTCAATTTTAGGAATGCCAGGCCAATGCATTATCACTGTACTAGGCAGAGGCTATTCACTCTTTTCTTGGATTTTATGTTTGGTATTGGGTTCAAGAGAGAGAGAGAGTGGCATGTAACTAATTTTCTGGTAAATGAGAGGAAACTGGAATGGTTTTGATCGTGCATTCATTAATTACTTTCACACTATTCTTGCTATTCACTTTCCTTGGATTTTATGGTTGATTTTGTGTTCAAGAGTGACTGAGGGTGGCACAGCTTTGTTCTCCAGTTAAACAAGAGAAAACTGGCGTGACTTTAATAGTGGTTTCATTCAGTTCTGTTACATCTTGCAGTTTACTTTGATATTGTGGCTGATCTTGTTTCCCTTTGCAGTCTCCGTCTCGCAAGGATGCCAACATTGAACTGTTCCGGGAGATTGAGAAGAGTCTGTTGTCCAGCAAGTGTTGGACGAAGCCTGTGGTGTACATCCAGAATGAGGTGGACAAGGAGCTGAGGAATGAACTAAAAGACATTGTCAAACGCCATGATGGAAAGATTGTCGGTGAGTGGCTGACTGACCCTCGGCACGTTACTGAGGACCTTTTTGTCACTAAACGACCTTATGAGCCATTTCAGTCTTTTTTTTCTTTTAACTAATTGTGGGAAACTGTCTTTTATGAAGTTTACCGTTTTTTTCTCTTTCTCTGATTGTTGGCTGTCTTTTGTTAAGTTTATTGTCTTTCTGCATGTTATCAGAGCTTTTTGTCACATACTGAGCTGAGGAACCATTTCTCTCTCTCTCTCTCTCTCTCTCTCTCTCTCTCTCTCTCTCTCTCTCTCTCTCTCTCTCTCTCTCTCTCTCTCTCTCTCTGATCACAGACTGTTTTTATTGAGTTTATTATCTCCTGCTTTTAACTTGAACTATTCACTGCTATTTGACACAATTTCTTTTCATTAATCTCTTCATATATCTTTTCTTGTTTTGCAGTAAACTTCTTGAACCATATTGTGTAGAAATGGCAAAAATTCTTCTACTTTTAGGCCTTTTTTTCCCTTTTAGATGCTTATAAAGATTCATTTAATTGCTTATGGTGTTATGAATTATTGTATATAGCTGTGAAGGGTTGATATTCTTGATGTTTACTAAGGAATCTATTGTGATGCATTGTGATGGGATGCACTGATAATTTTCACCCTTACAGACGAGGATGAGGAAGCAACACACATTGTCTACGATGAGCAGGATCCTCTCGATGATGAGTTTGCTCGTGCCGTGATGCGCCGCGACAGACAGACACTCTTCCACTTCTACTACATGCCAGACTCTTACGACTCCTGGGCCTCTGGGGTGGACTTGGACTATGATCCTCCTGAGTCTCCATTCTTTTTCGATGGCCAGTGGAAGGTTGGTATTGGTGAAGGGCATAATGGACGTGAGAGAAATGACTTGTATTATGTGAAAAGTGTGTTGGTGTAAGCACATGATACACATTACTCTCTTTAGGTGTGTGCTAATTGGCTGCAAGACCTTGAATCCTACAATGAGTGGATGAATGAGGAGGACTATGAGGTGGACGAGTCAGGCACCAAGAAGAAGCACCGTGGCTGCCTCAGTGTGGACGACACCATGGGCCTCAACGACCCAGACAAGAAGAAGAAAGCCAAGAAGAGGCCTCGGTCGCCCCCATCACCACGCACCAAGCGGAAAGGGTACGTCACCACTCCAGGGCCTGCCATGTGTAGGTCTTGTGGCTTCTTGCAGCTTACAACATGGGAAGCCACAACAACCCATCATTACTCTTATGTTTTCCATGTAGAGACTCTTAAGTTGTTGTGCGAGAGCTTTGAAATAACTCGTCATCACATGAATGTAAAAATGAAAGTGTGTATATTACAACCATTGCAACACATTCCCTTATTTCCATCTGAAAATGCATTTTAGCTATGAAAAAGAAATTTACAGAAAAAAATGATGTGACTAAACAAGTTATATTAGAAGTGTCCCCACATGAAAAAGGGAATGCTTATAGAGGAAGATACATGCAAACACCAAGAAGGGTAGTCAAGGCAAATGACACATTTTTCTCATTCACACTCACTTTCAGCCTCTTGGCCCCTGACAGAGAAGAGAAAGCAAAGTACTCCTGCCCTCACTTTACAAACATGGACATAATTCTGGATATCCTAATAGATGGATGCAGTAAACAGCCTCCAATGTCGTTAGAACAAAGAAGTTTTAGGAATGTGGTTTATGAGAATATTTTCCAGTTACAAAAGGTCCCAAGATAATTACCACTTTCATTGCAGGTCCCGTAACACCAACAACCCAGGGAAGCCCATCAAGAAGACCAAGGTGGAGGAGGAGGAGGAGGACCTGACCCGAGACATGGAGGACCCTGCCCCTGAGCCGGCTGTTACAGAGGTCACCACTGGCTCCAAGATCCAGCCCAGCAAGGGTGGCAACTACATGGATCTTGATGAGGAGGCCACTGAGAAGACAGAAAAGACAGAAGGCCCTGTGAGTGACTGGCCCTGGTGCTTCCCTCACCAGAAGCTTGTCTTTAATTTTTTTGTTAGTTTTTATGTCCAGTTTTCATATTCCATTAGGGTGAGGATGGTGCCTCCTGACAGAAGACTCTCAGTTTTGGCATATGGGAACTGTTACGCCAAGTGTATGCCCTTTCTAACCAGGATTTGAACCTATGCGCTTGAGGACCCTGCGGCCCCCAAAGCGTGCGTGGTCTTTAATCTTTCTCCCTTAAAATTGGTTATTACATTTTTTATTTATTTATTTTTATTGTAAGATGGGAAAACTGGCCAAGAGCAACAAAAATTATTGAACACTGAGATACCAGTCCCCAAATAGGGTTGAGAGTTAGCCAAAGGTTTGGGATAAACGTCATAAATAGATGGAAATACAGAAGCAAGCAGATCAGTATTAACCAAGTTTTTCCTTTTGAGCCAACTCTCATTCATTATCTGATCACTTGGGCTAGACATTCCTCAAACTCTTCCAGTCAGTGACAACAGAAGCAGTGATGAAGTCTTTATAAGGATCTTCAAGAAAGTTAGCATGGAATAGAATACTTATGCAATTTCCATCCAGTTTTAAGGTGGAGTGTGACAGTAGAACAAGTAAAGATGTCTCAGAGTGATTGGTGATTGAGGAAAGATATACCAAGTGGTGGTCGAAGGGTTAAGGGGCAGATGTTTATTGCAGAAGACCTGGGGAGAAAAGTTTGTCTGGTTCACCTCACCTAATTAGAAATGTATCCTTGTTAAAAGTAAACTAAATCCATTTCAATATATTTTGTTCCCCCACCTCATTTTTTGCCTGGTTGTCTTTCAGCCGGTGCCAGAGAGTGAGGACACAGCCACCGACCAGACACACCACATCATTGTGCCGAGCTACGCGGCCTGGTTTGACTACAATGCAATCCACGCCATAGAAAAGAGAGGCCTCCCAGAATTCTTCAATGGCAAGAACAAATCTAAAACACCAGAAATATATCTTGCTTACAGAAACTTCATGATTGACACTTACAGGTTGGTTTGCTGAATTTAGTGAGATGCATCTTGCAGTTATTGGCCTTTCTGATCAAGTAATTATCATGGTATACCTCATTTTAGGGTAGAGGTGCTCTACTTAGGGGCCTATGTCGCTTTTTCTTGAGATAAACAGGGATACGTGAAAGGCATTGTGTAGACAGATAAAACCTCCAGACTAACATCTATTGAGCTGTACATGCCCAGTACTCATTGTTGAACTACTGTAACTTCTGTCCTGTCACAGATTAAATCCCACCGAGTACCTGACGTCCACTGCCTGTCGCCGCAACCTTGCTGGTGACGTGTGCGCCGTGATGAGGGTCCACGCCTTCCTGGAACAGTGGGGACTCATCAACTACCAGGTGGGCAGCCACAAGGGAGAACATTATGAAGGGATATTGCTCTGGCTGGTGAACTAAATCTTTGGCTCGTGTAACTGTCCTGTAGTGTTGTGTTCTGTTGTGGTGAACTCTGTCTCTTGTTTCAGGTTGATGCTGATGCAAGACCAACCCCCATGGGCCCCCCTCCTACATCTCACTTCCATGTGTTGGCTGACACCCCAGCTGGCCTTCAGTCAATCAACCCTCCCAAGGTGTGTATAGAGTCTCAGGCTTAATATGCGATCATTAATGTTGGAAATGTTCAAAATGTAATGAACTGGATCCAAGATTACTATGCACATTAAGCAATTCTTGTGCCTTTCACTATTATTATTATTATTTTTTCTTTTTTCTTCAGGTCAATCAGCCTTCAGCAGCCAAACACATCATGGACTTTGACAAGAAGCCAGCAGACAAAAAGCCAGAATTTGGTATTGGTACAGATTTTGGCTTGAAGCTTGATCAGTATTCTAAGAAGACCGGGGCTCTCAAGAACAAGTCTGCTGCCAGTCAGGCAAGAGAATGGACGGAGCAGGAGACGCTGCTGTTGCTGGAGGCATTAGAGGTGTGTGTGTGTGTGTGTGTGTGTGTGTGTGTGTGTGTGTGTGTGTGTGTGTGTGTGTGTGTGTGTGTGTGTGTGTGTGTGTGTGTGTGTGTGTGTGTGTGTGTGTAGTTGGATGCCATGTGTGCACTGGCTACAGAAGACCAGAGATAGTTTGTCACACCGTGAGTGATATAGATTACAACTGCTGACTTACATTTCTCCACTTTGCACAGAAGAAAACCAAGTACAGTCATGATTTTCACTTGATTTTGTGTGGTTCCAGATGTACAAGGATGACTGGAACAAAGTGTGTGAACACGTGGGCACCAGAACACAGGACGAGTGCATCCTGCAGTTCCTCCGCTTGCCCATTGAGGATCCCTACTTGGAGGATCCAGAAGTGGGATCTGGAGCTTCAGCAGCAGCCTTGGGACCACTGGCTTATCAACCCATTCCCTTCAGCAAATCTGGCAACCCGATTATGTCCACTGTAGCATTCCTGGCATCCGTGGTTGACCCTCGCATTGCCGCCTCGGCCGCCAAGGCTGCCATGGATGAGTTCTGCCGCATCAAGGATGAGGTGCCGGCCGCCCTGCTAGATTCTCACATCAAGAATGTTGCTGACCATGCAGCGTCCAATGAAGGAAAGGTGGACCCAACAGCTGGCTTGGGCAAGTCAGGTATTGCTGGCACTGAACCAGAAGGGGAAGAGAAGAAAGAGGGTGAGGCAGAAACTGAAAAGAAAGAAGAGAGTGCTAAAAAGGAAAAAGAGGGAGAGAAGAAGGAAGAGGAGAAAAAGGAAGCTGAACCTGAGAAAGAAAAAGAAAAGAAAGAGGAGCCAATGGAGGTTGACAAACCTGAAGAAAAGAAAACAAGTACTGAAGAGAAAGAAAAGAAGGAGGAGGAGGAAGAAGAGAAGAAAGAGGAAGGAAAGGAAGAAACAAAGGAAGAAAAGAAAGAAGAAATCAGCCCAGAAGAAAAGAAGTTGGATGCAGAGCGTGAGCGGCTACGCAAGGATGCGTCAGTCCAGCAGGCTGCCAGCGCTGCCCTCGGCTCGGCTGCCGTCAAGGCAAAACACTTGGCTGCCGTGGAGGAGAGGAAAATCAAATCCCTTGTGGCGTTGCTGGTGGAAACACAGATGAAGAAGCTGGAGATTAAGTTGAGGCACTTTGAGGAGTTGGAAACCATCATGGATCGAGAAAGAGAGAGTCTGGAGCTACAGCGGCAGCAGTTGCTGCAGGAGCGTCAACAGTTCCATCTGGAACAACTGAAAGCTGCAGAGATGAGGGCACGCCAGCACGCCCTGCATCAGCTGACGCAAGGTGCCAGCCCAGCCCACTCCCCTGCCCCTGCCATGGCACAAGTCCATCAGTAGTGAACACGGTACAACTTAATAAGCAGCTACATGGTGAGGCAGAGATTGGGACAAGATATTTTAGGGTTAGAGTTGGTGTTTGACGTACAATTCCAATTAAAAGTAGTATGTAGGTACCATTCTTCTTGGCCAGCTCACCTACGAATCTTTCAAATAACTTTCCTTCTACAAGAAAACAGATGTAAAAGTTCACTATGGAAATCCATATGAATGTGATCTGACCAGGAAAGAAATACACTGCGATTTTATCAAGATTTAAGATAATGTACAGTTTTTGTATTATAGATAGAGATGGATAAAAACAGAGGGGATGAATCTTTCTGTTAGTCAGTCATCCAACACAGCCTTTCCATCAGCCATGCAGTACATCAATGACGATGTTTACCACTATATTCAGCTTCATGTCCATTACTAGATAGGGTTAGTCTGAGGTGGGGCAGGTTTTTAATAAATGGAACATTATGCAAGATAGGAGTTTGCAGTTACAAAGTAGTACTGTATATTTTGAGACAGTAATACATAATATAATTATAGTCTTTATAAGATTGTAGATTGTCTGAATACTTGTGGTTAGTTTTTGGAAAGATGTCATCCCTGCTCTGTTGTCACGTGCATTAATTAAATTTTTTTTTTCTTTTTCTATAGTGATTGCCAGGAGTTACTGGAAATACATGTCACTTTTATTACTCATTTAGACTGTACAAGATGTACAAGAGTATATAAGTATGTATTTATATACATGGAAATCTCAGTTGACACATCACTGTAATATAATTTTATCATTAAACTGTATTCATTTTTCACTTTCATTTATTTACTTAAAATAGTCAAGTAAAAAGGGAAAGAAAATATACCTGAATTTTTTTCAACCCAAGGCCTACAGCAAGTGACTGATTGAAAACCTCTTTCAGGATTTTAAATCTGTATCACTTCTACAACTAAACCAACAAGAAACAAGAGTGTTCTCTTCCCTTTCAGTGGAGGCTGCAAAGCATCACCTCTGTTTTTATTTAAGTTTTACATCTGGTTTCTCTATTATATTAGGGCTAGGACGGTGCCTCCTGACAGAGGTCAGGTGGACTTTGGTTTTGGCATTGGGAACCGTTATCCTTAGTGGATGCCCTTCCTAACCTCAGACAGTGGCCAGGATTTGAACCCGTGCGCTTGAGAACCCTTGAGCCCACAAAGCGCATGCGGTCCCACTGCACCACGGTGGCCCCATCACCTCTCTAGGGCTTGGTAATACATTCAGTGAAAACACTCACTGCTATGCTACAAGCACTACATCCCAGCATGCATGGTGCTCTTAAAGTACTTTTACATTCTACTTGTGTTTGTAATAAAACCATCGATGATAAATTTTCCTTTATTAGGTACCTTGGCCACATGGTAACTATTGTTTAACATAATAGTAAACATCACAGCTCATGTCTAGTGCCAAATCATACCCTTAAATGACTAGAAACTTAAAACCCAGCTGCCAAGACAGCTGCCACCCTTAAAATATGGGAATGAAAAGGTTAGTTTATTAATAAAACTTACACTATTTTATTCCTAACCCACGAGTCTTAGATCAAGAAAAATCTAGTCCTATCATTTCACAAGAGAACTCAACATGAAAAGAAGAGCCCACTAGTAATGTATTCACCCCATTACAAGAGGATTTGTCATCTCTGAAGCAACATGCCTCCTAGTTTATTTTGGAACCTCTTTTTCTGAAACTTGGTCAGTCATTGGAAGCAAGTAGCTGAGGTAGGTGCCAATGATTTCATTCAAGACTTCACTCACTATCTTTGGCTATTGTCTATTGGAGTTGGGTTAATGAAGGCTTGACACTGAGTAACTACATTATTATCTTGATCTATCACTGTCAAGGAAACATTGATTCTTAAACAAAAATCAAGGCTTCTTTCATAAGTTTGCATATGTGGCAAACAATGTGAAAGACTATTATATACAATGTGATTGTATACAATGACTGTTCTATATTTATCAGCCAAATATAATGTTCACAGACTTTAGACATGTTGAGCAAGTTTTGCCTTGATTAATGATTTCATAACCTCATTTATGATATCTTTAAATATTTTCTTTTTACTGTTGGGTATGCAAAGGCATAATTTATGACATAACCAGCATCTCTCATGTAATGTTAATTTCTAAATCATTAAGAATTTATTTAGGAATAAAGATGGTGTAGCTTTTTTGATTGGTTTTGTGTATCTACAGTTCAAACAGATTTTACTGCAACAAAGGTTCTTCGGCAAAGAATCCTGAATCACAGCCTGCTCTAACATGCATATCTCTGACCTTGTCTTTGAATGAATTTTAGCACAACAGTACACTGAGTGATGGAAGTGCTCCAGACAAACTAATGGTGAACAGCATCACTCAGAAATAAAGAACCAATTCATAACTTTTAGTCATCTCATTAGCTCTTACATACAAAGGAATCAGACACCAACACCACACAACTGGGAAGATGAAACATTAAGATGCATACTTATAAGTCTAGTGATGGTAAGTGAGATCAAATGTTCTAAATGAAGTGAAGCTCAACAATAATTGGTCCAAACTGTGACTGTGGATCTACACTGAGCAATTTAACTGTTCAAACTCCAATTGGCTACTTGCGGTGCATGTGACACGAGGACAGTTTGACACCTCACACGTGACGGGGAAGAACGGTGCATCACTACGCCAAGATGATCACAAAGGAGTTAATGCTAGGGCAAGCACGAGGCACATTAATTAAAGAACATGGTGCAAAGCTTTCCTTCTGCATAATTATTGTTAACTTACTTTTGATTCTCCTACAAAATAAATAAGAAATGTTTACCACCATCACCACCACAGATATTTCCAAAGATATGTACTCCTCTATCTAACTACAGGTACCTCAAAGTAAAGCTTCTCTGATCCACTCTCTTGGTCCTCATAAACATGATGCAGAAATATTTTTGGCCACTCAGAATTGAAAGTCAGTTTATTTACCCTCATTACTTAGGGAAAATTAGCACTTGAAGGAAGAAATTATATCAAGAGTAGAGCAATTTTTATCAATGCTGTCTTTCAAATATCAATCAATAAGCTCTGAATAATGATGAGTTTGCTGCTCTGCATGTGTTCATATATAAAGTTTTACGATGATCTGTTTTGTTTTACATATTTTCAGGAATCCATTCAAGAACATTGGGTCACCAGTGATGGGCAAGAAAAGCCAATGATGAGTTAAGTCATAATAGTGTTGCTGGTGCACCGATGAACACACACACACACACACACACACACACACACACACACACACACACACACACACACACGTCTTTTGTCTGGCATTCTATAGAGAGGCACCAAGTGCATGATTTTAACTCATCATTGAAAATTTTGCTTGGTATGCTTTGTTTTCCAATATGATTAATTTTGATGTTATCTAGAGTGAAAAGAAGTTTCTATACATAATAAATTTGTCAATAATTATCTTAATTTTCTCAACAAAATTAAAGTATATGTAGTATACACCAATGTCCTGCATTTCTTCTTAGTTATACACAAAATAAAGCACTTTCAGATGCACACACATCCCGAGCTTATTGATCAATATCTTCTGAAAATGATCTAATTCCTTACCGAGACATTTAATAGTAGTAATATCTATCAAAAATGTCATACAATTCATGACAGCCTATACAGTACAGCATATGTGGGTAAGATGTTTAAAGAATTGAATGAACTGTTCAGCAGGCAAAGATTGCTTGTCTCATGACCCGTCAGTCAAACACTTCAAGTCACCCTCGCTCATGACTAGAAGTTCAGAAGGCTTGTGCCTCTGTCACCTAATGAAAGCTTGCCAAACAATAATATAGAGAGAAATTATATGAATGAACAATGTAGTACAACTAACTAATGAAGGACACATGCAAATCATCCACTTTGTATCAGTAAAAACTCACTCCTCAAGGTTAGTAACAATCCCAGTGGATAGAATCTACATATATAAATGGTAACAGTAGAGCATACTACACAAGAAGGTCTTCAACTAAAGGTTACAATCACAGCAACTCTCCCACTGCTTGGCTCATAACTCTGGGACCAAATATACAGAAATACCTCCTTGACTGCATTGCTGAAGTCATAAATTAAGCTAAGATTAAACACATCCCACCAGGAAGTCTGGAATTTATTAACACAAGATACAAAGCAGCATGAACTGATGTCAATGGGTGTGTGACACTGTACATGAGAGAAACACGAGACACACGCACGCTCCGCCCGACTGTCTGTTGCTACGGCGGTGAGTTTCATGATGGGATACATAATCTCTACAATACAAGGTCAGTAGTGCTATTGTAGTTATGCCACTCTTTCCCACCTTTACTTATGTCCCACTTAATAGTAATTACTAAAGAATTTAATGGTACAGAGATGAAGGTCGTTGAGATAGTGATTAGTAGTGTAAGTGCTTGCTTGCTGCCAGCGTCTACCTGTTGACCCATCCCATACCTGCCTCCTCCCAGTCAGGTGTGTCGCCGTCTTTCCTGGAGCCCAAGTCGTCCTGGTTATCATTTGAGTGCCACTTGCTGCTGCTTTTCATTCCAACCTAATGAATGCAAGAAACTCAGATGAACACTGGTGAAAAGGCCAGTGACATGGTGACAAATAATGGTCAATCATCACCTGTAACAAAACAAAATAAAACAAACTTCTTCACAATGCAACAAGATATAAATGGAAAATACAAACTTCAGAATGATTTGTAAGAGGATATGAAAAATAATGTGTCATCTAAACCCTGTGTGATGTATGTCAGGCACATTACAGAATACAAAGAGTGGAGCATCATCAATATCTTACGTCACACAGAGATATCATCCAGCCTGACCAATGCTGAACATCAAAGTATGAATCACCAGGCCACTGAGAAAAGCATAAGCGTGTATGCAGGCGCACACACACACACACACACACACCTGCATACCTCTGTCAACTAACCTGGATGGAACTCCTCTGTTCTTTCTATTTGAGAGGTAGACTGAACACAGAAAGCTGTTACTACACTGTCTACTTGAGCAGTTTGTGTGTATAATCTGAATGCACAAATGAACAAGAACAAAGATAGGAGAGAGAGAGAGAGAGAGAGAGAGAGAGAGAGAGAGAGAGAGAGAGAGAGAGAGAGAGAGAGAGAGAGAGAGAGAGAGAGAGAGAGAGAGAGAAAAATGATTTAGCAATGAAGTGAAACCAGTACAGGTGATGACCATTAAACATAGAGACCAGGAAGCAGAGTAAACAATCTTATGCAATGTTATAAAGCACATATTGCATCACGAGAGCACTGGCATAATGTTTGAGTGTTCTGACTGGCTGTTAAATGGTCACCTCTTGCAGGAAGGCAAGTACAACAAAACACAAGAGAAGCTGCAGGAAGTCTTCAATGCGGCTGTTCCTTCAGTACCATGACGCATTTCTATGTTCATTTTGCTTAGTATTTGGTGACTTTATGCAGCTTCAGAAACTCGTGTGGAGGATTAAAATAGTGAAGACTGTGGCCATTAATCTTCTGACTTCCATAAACCCTTCCTAATGTCAATAAAATGGTCTAATCGTATACAAATCTCAAGGAAAAAATGTGTTCCAGTACTGAAGGGGTTAAAGTCAGACAGTGCACATTTAATATTTCTGCTGCATGCTTTCCTGAATAAAAGTAAATTTTCATTAGTAATTATGCAGTATCGAGGGACACCAAAATCCCCACAGCAATATGATGTAAAACTGGCATAAACTTTGCTTTGGTCTACTGAAATATGCAGTAGTGTTCTTTGGTCTTCCAACACATGAAGGAGGCAGAGCAAGGGAAAGACTGAAACAAAATTATTCCCTTAATCAGCTGCTTACCATAAAAAGACTGAACTGAAGACCAAATGTTGCCAAATAAATTAGTATATTTAGTTCCTGAGATATCCTGATAGTGTGCTCCTCAAACAATGCAATGGGAATGAGAGTGGAGCCAGTTTCTATGTTTTTAAATGTTGACTGGCAGGAAATCATATGAAAGTATATGCAGTCACATCTATGCCACATTTTAGTTAAGGTCTGTCACATTATAAACATCAAAAGACATGTAAATCAACCTCAAATGTGATTGGAAGAAACAAACATGCTTTAAGAAACACTGACGCCAACACAACATAGAAAGAAAGTCATGTTAGTCGAGTCTCCAGCCTTACATATAAGGAAACCTCATTACTTTGATTCAGTACAGTCCAGTAGCCATCTGCTATCACTTCTTCTGTTTTTGTATTTAGAATCTGAAGTAACATCAATGACCACGTTTGCAAAGAAACCGCTGGTAGATCTGAGGACTCATGGCCGATGGAACACAGCGGAAGTGAGAGCAGAAGGGTAACCAAGTACTAAGAGCATTTGCATGTACACAGCATGTAAGGTAGAGAAGATAGAGACTTAGTAAACAATAATCTAATTCATATGGGTAGTGTTAGTAATAGTATAATACGGTGAGCCACCATTCCAGGGAAACAGTGAGGAAGGAAGCAGCAGCAGCAGCAGCAGCAGCAGAAGCAGCAGCAGTAGAGGTTAAGGAAAGGGTCACATGAGAGCCTTCACTTTCCCTCACCTGAGACAAGTCTCTACTAGGCTTGCGGCTGTGTGGGTGTGGCTCAGCCTCACTGTACTGCACCTCTGTCATGCTACGCCAGGAGGGGCTCTCATACAGACCCTTGAAGTCATAGTCTGTAAATAATTTTATAATTTTACTCAAAACCCCAGTCAGGTACATCTACAAACTTACTGGATTTCCAGAACATTATTGGTTTCTATTGAAATTTTGTTAAAATATTTTGGTTTAAGCTCAGTTTATGCCAAGATCAAGGAGTGACTCAAGTATGAGACTTTTGTATTCAGTACTTAAAAATATCTTAATTGGAGCACCTTAACCAAGGTTCTTAACCACATCCTTAATTTTCTATTGAAGTATTCAATTTACATTCCTGAGAGCCCCCGTCCGAGACTGTTAACTCATCAGACAGCCTGGGCTGCCTCCCCACAGCTCAAGTCTGCGTGGTGCAGGTCAGGACTTATCTACAGAACCTGCAGCAGCCTCCAACATTCAACACATTACATTCATGAACAACTGTCATTACCAAAACCAAGTAAGAAAAGAACACATAGTTTTGAATCATAAATATACAAGTTCATCACAAGCACAGGTGTGAAGACGGACAGCTGATGTGTCGGCTCTCAGCCAAGAAAGTGTGACATGTTCTTAGGATACAGGCATGAACAATATATACGTGTCATGTTGCATTTCTAATTAACTTCAGTTTCAACTGAGGATTAGTTTGGTTTTCTGTCCCCAGTTATCACTATAGTTAAATATAAAAACTAATGAAGTGAATATAGTAACTTTAACTTAAATTTTTTCATATAAATGCACATACCAAGAATACAATTGATCAGTGACTTATGAGCAAAGAATCCGGCAAAGCTTCATGAGCATGAAAGCAATGGACCAGTCAGTCAAGCAAGAGCAAGAAGCACGCCTGCAGCACCAAGCCAGGCAAGCACGCGGAGCACACACACCTCAGGACTACCATTCTTGTGCAGGTGTTGCCCTCACCACAAAGTAATGCGTTCATCTATTCAATATGAAGGCTCATCAAAACACTATGTACACCAGCAAGGCCTACTCATCACCACCAGTCCTGTCTACATGAAGAGAACATCCTCATACAAGTAATTCCTCTTAACCAGAGTATGGATACTTAATGCTATTGGTTAATGTCAAAACCTTTAAATTCTTTCATCATGCAGCCATGCCTTTCCTGCACAAACAGGGTTGCATCCAAGTCAAGAATAAAGATATAAGATCCTAACAAAACCTCTCAAGTAACACCTCAAGTTAAAGATATTTATGAATGAATGGAGTTTTGTTTACATAATCAGTATATTCACAAGATTCAATGAATATTCAGATACTACTTCTCAACACCAGTGGATGCACTGACATACTATACACAGCATACTGGTGTTTTTGGTGTGTGTAACACCTTATGTTTTGATTCACTTAGAAACTGATCTGTGTCAGCCATCAGAGGTGATAAATCCCACAATGTTCCAATCCCTTCAACTAACGACCCAGCAAGATGTCACTCACATCCCTCTGTCTTTCCTTCCACTGCTCAACACACCATTTCTTTCACTCACAGATTCAGTCTCTTAAATATCACACATTTTACAAATGTCATCTAACCATACAGAAGTTGAATGTTCAAGAGGTGAATGACAAAGGCATAGAGGGTTAACGGTATTTCCTGTGTGACGCACGCCTCTAAATGGTGAAAACTCAACAAAATTATGATCTTGTTTACCTATATGTGGAAACCAAAAGTTAATTCTACCTTGGTGACTAGTCTCTCCCACCACCACACCACCTAGAGTCACATGTGCCACACTTCCTATGTTCCTCACACTGCTTTCTACATCCATGCTCATCATCAGCCTCATCAGCAAAGCTTATTGATATTTTGTCTTGCTTTTCATTGCTTGATTCCTGCACCTTGAATCATATAATATTAAATTTCCTTGGTTTGCAGTTCTTGTGTCAGTGTGTCAGTGGTGCACTACGCTGCATCCAGGGTGAGCCAATCAGCTGCAGCACAATGGACCAAAACAATTCAAGTGAACATGCTCGCCAGTGAGAGGAACACCAAGCTTGGCGACTCACTGCTTGTGTCAAAAAGTAAAGCTGTGTTTGAGTGTTTGGGAAAGGCTCCATAAATCAACTGTGAAAAATAAGGAACTTATTGACAAAAAACAGAGCTTACCAAAATACACTTGAAATATTCAGAATGAAAGAAAGAACTGCAGCTCCAAAAATACTGCATGATTGAGAAAGCTCTAATAGCAAAGCTGTGCAAAATTTTTAAAATTTGAAAGAAAAATGTTTCTTCAGATTCATAAACAAATTGTGGTGAGGACAGTTTACCACAAAACAATTCTAGCTAAACACCAAGTGAGAACAGATAACTAAAATCAAAGTGGATACTGGAGGTCCTTGTTCTGCTTCCTTTTCAGCAATTCAAACAATCTTCTGCACTCATCATGCCTCAGAGTTGCCCTCACTGTTGAGTGTTTCAAGGAGACACATCTGAGTTACAATGAGAGAAGATGACATGAAGAGCTAAAAAAGAGCCAAAGTAGGATTCACTCCTGCTCAAGTGTAAAAAAAAAATAAGTCTTTATAAAAATAAAAATTAAATAATTCCATAAAAGTAATTGATGTGAAACATTTTGTTGAAAATGAAATAAAAGAAATGCAAGTGTTTGCTTGGCTAAACTTGAGTGAGGCCAAAAACTTACCTCGCTCGGGCAGCGGCCTGGCAAGCTGAGACTCATCATCTGAACTTTCTGTAATTTCACATATTGCCTTTTTAATAAACTAAAGATGCTACTCCTACACGTTCATGTATTTGTATTCTCTCTCATGTAATTGTCATATATATATATATACAGATCCTAAAAATAAATACTGTTAATGCACTGCACTGAACACTTATACGTATTTCAATACCATCAAAAACAGTTATTATATGCATTTACAACACAGAAAGTATTTGTTATTATTTGCACTCATGAGAAGTTCAACACGACTTAATGAACTAATTAATGGTCATAGGCCGTGTCTAATGAATGATCTATGGGTGTGTTTATCTACTGGCGTGTTGCAGGTGTAACAGGATTCTAGTGCGAGGTACAATATAACTTATTCTTTAGTTCAGTGCTGCATTCAATTTCAGGGGAAGGTGGTGTACTATTGAACTCACTATTATGAGTACATACAATACTGTCCATATCTACCTTTTCTAATATTTTCCCTGCTTTGTCATTCACATGTGCTTATGTTCTACACACACAGCAAACACACAAGTTATTCCTATTGTTCTATGTAAGCTATTTTGTAATGGAAACACCATACACTGCTGTTTTCACATCTTCCAGTTGAACACACAGGGATATTACACTAGAGTTTTACATGCACAAGTCATGGCTGGCTCATGTAAATAATGAAGTAAGGAAGGTTTCTGCTCCTGGGTGCTTCCTCCATCAATTACCACCTCACCTCATCCTTTGTGGCTATTTTTCACTGCCACAGCACAAAGCACCATAAAGCCAAAACATGTCCAGAACTAATGCTGTGTCACATGGTCTTCTGAGTTACTACATCACTGAGTGGCACGACTACCGAGCCACAACCTCACATTCTTGAATCCAAACACACACACATGATATATAACAAATCAGAAGAAATATTTTCATCTAGTTATCAATGGTGCAGTTTTACAATATTTGAGTTTCATATGGAATCAGCTGAACAGAACAAAAGTCAACCCTGAATAGTGCTTGTAAGAAGTCCTTGCCATGTCACATAGCCGTGAGGCACCACTGCACTCACAAGTCACTGAGTGTGTCTGCAGGTCAGCATGACATGAGATCAAAGTACCTAGCGCAGCACAGAGAGGGAGGGAAGGAGGGAGGCAGAGGAAGGAAAATGTCCTTCTAAACACCACAGTTACACATGTAAAGAATGAAACACATATAAAAAAAAAACAAGGCAACACTCTAACTCAGTGGTTCTCAACCTGTGTCCTGTGACTCTCCTTGAGTGCATCTTGAAAATCTAATGGATAGATACGTCTTGAATTTGTGACTCCTAACATTGAAAGGATATGCAAAGCCATACAGGTGCAAGTGTCCCATTAATCAGGTGTGTTGAATCTACAACTGGAATGTATGTATTTCAGTTCCGTGTGCTCATTTATTCATCATGTGTGATAATAAAACCAACACTAATAACAACAACAATAATAATAATAATAATAATAATAGTAATAATAACAATAATAATAAAATATTACATATTATCATTATCATATCCATTATCATTCCTCTTACTATTATTATGGTATTACTTCACCACTGTAATAATTACACAAGTGCAGACAGACTTGTACTACTGTTATGGCCAGCCCTGGGCCTAATGTGTACCTTTGTGTCAGTGGAATATGTAACAAGCTTATATAACACACTCATTATAAAGTTGGTATGCTGTCACAGTCCAGGCTATATCATTAGTGTGCCACTGACCAGTAAAGGTTGAGAACCTCTGCTTTAACCCCTCATCAGGTGGGCAGCATATTAACACAACACAAATCTCCACTAAACTTGTGAACACCAAGTATCAATAACTCACCCAAAATTGCATTTATTTGAGCAGCTGCCACTGTTCAAAATTCATCAAATGAAAAGACAGACTCACTGGAGACACCTTCATGTAAGTTTCAGTAGCTTTGATTTGCAACAGTTTAACACGTGTTGTAAACTGTTTATTGGGAACAAAATCCTAAAGCATGCAAATAAGGGAATGTTGTGGGAAAAGACTTAAGAATAAACAGTGGAATGACTTGACATGCATCCTGAGTGAGGGAAAGGCTTATGGTTTCAATGTAGCACACTTCTAAGTGAACCAGTTTCTTTTAGATATTGAAAGGGGAAAACATTTGCCTTGTAGTAGTTACTATGTATCTAGGTTTTGCAAACTAGTCTTCTGGCTTTCATATCTTTCTGAAATGATTATATAAACTTTCTTCCCTATTGGTGGACAATACTTGTTAAGACTGGTTGCCAAAATATCAGCTGGCTGGGAGTTTACTGTACAAGGAAGGAGGGGAATGAAATCTAACTATTCCTCTGTAGCTACTCAGACATTTATCTATGTGACACAGACAAGCTTCTAGAATCAGAGTATAATCAAAATCTTGGATGAAAATATAAATAAATAAATAAATAAAAGAACAGAAAGCAGCAGATAAGTGCAGCTTCCATAAATCCTGGCACCTTGTGACTCCCTCCTAACAAATCCTCACAAACTGTTCAAGAGCAGTTCACACAAACCTGAATTGAGCTCCCGCACTAGACTAGACATGGCATTGGTGACGGAGTCTGCAGCCACAAGTAGGTCGTTCCTGAGGCTGTGGGAGGCTATGCTGTCATCAGGAGAGTTGTCTGCTGAACAACTGGAGTCGGCACTTGAGAACACTGGAATTTAGGTCACATTTGCTTGTTAAGACAGTAAAGGGATACACTGGCCATTTAAAGTTCCTTACTGCTTATTAGTGCAGAGAGTCATGGAAAGTGGCTTTCTCACTGTGACTTATGTGAGACCAAACCTACCAGAAGACACTGTTGACTGCAGCCCATCAACATGAAGAGAGGAGAGAGAGTCTAATGTAGACACTTGAGCGGTGTGTGAGGGTGTGGGGGGAGCTGACCGAGAAGAGCCAGTGGAGCCCTGAGTCCCTGAGGCGAGACTGGTGAGCACACTGCTGCTGATGGAGCCAGTGGTGGAGAATGGCGGGGACTTGGGGGAGCCAGCAGGGGTGGTGGGGGAAGTCTGGTGGTTCTGGAGTTGTGAAAATATACAAGATCTAGTAAATGTGGCACACTAACTTTACACACACTTTAAGTTAAGCTTTTTCCTGTAGAGTGACACTGAAATACAACATGTGGTCATAGAAGATGTGCGATATTGTACAGTATTTCAGATAAAAAGTAGCACATCTTCTTGGATAGATAACATGATTAAAAAAAAAAAGTTCCAATTAACAATTCCACATAACATCCCTCATTCAGCGTGGGGACATACTTTGAGCATTTTCATTAGACTTTCTAGTTGCTGCATGAGCTGTTTGCGAGAGTCTTGGAGGTAGGAGAGATTGGACTCCAGCTCGTGGCGGTGGGAGCGGAGGGTGCGCAGCTCAGCCACCAGCGTGGGGTTGGTGCTGCCCTCCGCCCGCTCCTGCTGCTGCCTGCAAACATACACTCTGTTCCTGAAATCCAACTTGATTTGTAAACACTCACTGCTTAGTGTGTTCCTGCCGATGCTTAAACTCAGGGAGGTTTTTATCACAGTGTTCCAAGGAGATTTGGTTTTCATGCCAACTGGAGCAATAAACCCAAAATTGCTTTGATTCCATTGCCAATTATGATAATTTTGTCAACTTTAAAAAAACTGCTTCCTTTAGAGCAGTCACTACCTATTGGTGTGTCAGGCTGGAATCCCCCAAGAAGGGAGGTAGCTGCGGCAAGACATCTACTTGCATACACAACACATCCACAATCACATTCACAAGCATTCTTCCACTGATCAACCTCCACAGACACCAATGAGTGCTGAAGATATCCACATGATGAATAACAAATGAACTATGCCCCTGTCATCTTCATCATGCACACATGTGCTGGAATGTTTATGACCTTCCATGAAAATCTAACATACATATTTCTTTACTTTCTATCAGAATGTATATTTCCTGTTGAATTCACTTGTCATGCAACATTCAGCAAAAAAAAAAAACATTCTTACCGTCTTACCATGAAGCCTTTTCCATTACAGTACCTCCACATGCCCACACCATTAAAGCACATCATTTTGAAGCTGTAAAACTAAAACACACTTCACATTTCATGCATTACACATCTTCAAAAGCATTTTTCTTCAAGATCAAACATATATTCATTCTCCAATGTGTTCACTTTGCAGGCTTCAAGTGAAAAGTCTCTGAGATGCTACACTCTATCATGTGAAAACTTTCCTCTTTGTTAGTTGATGACACACAAAAAAGCTGCATTATTATACATTCCACTAAGTCTGCCTTAACTGCTACACTCTACTTACTTTTATTTTCTAGTCAGTGCAAAAGACAATGGCAAACACTGCATAGTTACAGTTTTACCTTAAGGAGTTTATTTCTCTCATGATATCTCTGTTCTTTGCCTCAAGTGATTGTATTAGACCTCGCTGGGCACTGGAGGAGTCAAAACCAGGGCTGGAGTCCACACTCTCGCTCCCCTGCAAGATAAGAATGGTTCCACTTGAGAAGTGGAATGTTCAAGAGCAGCGTGTGGGTGAAACAAATCAAATGGTGTCTTGTCATGGCCACTCCCTTGAAGGAACTCCCAAGGAAAACACATCAGAGTGTTTGGGAACTGGTATCTCAGTGGGTCTTTTTTCATCACATCTTTTATTGCCCTTGGCCAGTTGTCTTTCTTTATATATATATATATATATATATATATATATATATATATATATATATATATATATATATATATATATATATATAAAGAGATCATTCTACTAATAAAACTGACAAGATGTAATGAAAATATAGTAGCAGACAAAATGCTGTGGCAACCACTAAATCTAAGAGAGAGTAGGTTCATTGTAGCTCTAAAAGGTAGGAGGCAGTGCACAGTTGTTGCACCACCAGGGAAGCTAAGCAAAGACACAACACTCAACTTACCGACTGAGATGTCTGACTGGCAAGGCGCGCTGCATAGTGAGCAATGAGACGGTGCTCCTCGTCCAGCTGACTCCAGTCCGGCAGGCTGCTGATGCAACTTAAATGAGAGTGGAAAGATTAGAGAGTCCACAACTAGCAATGTTGTTAGGCAATGCCTGTGATCATAAAGTAAGACTTATTATAGCATTTTACTATTATATATCAAACTAGGTAAAACTTTTAATATACAGTCAACCCTCGGCTATCGTGATTTCAGCTATCGCGTTTTATTGTTATCACGCATCCATGAAAAGCTGCAAAAATTTCATTATCGTGACCTCAGATGCCTGCTATCGCGCCCAGCCATGACGTCATGGGATATCTGAGCGCTCATTGGCCAAAACTGCCTTTCCGCCAAGATCAATTCGGCTATTGCGTTTTCGGCTATGGCGCGGCTATTTCGGCCCCAATTGGGTGGGATAGCCGAGGGTTAAGTGTATATAGCAGTCTTCTATTATGCATCATTAAACTAGGTAAAATTTTTTGTATAGCATATAATTACTGCAGCATTAAATATATAGGAAACTTGCATGCCACTCGCTATATTAACAGTATTGTCCCCAAATAAAGAAAAGACACATGAATGACTTTTAACTTATATAATCTATAAGAAAAGTATTCACCTCACTTTGGTGAAAAAAAAAAAAGGACACTCAAACATTAAAACATTTGTTGAGAAGAACGTGTGTACCTTCTGCTGGACGAGCGACTTTCTAGAGAAGTGGACTGTGGCGGTGCTGGTCCTCCTCCCTCAAAGCCGTTGTGGGAGGGCAGAGGAGAAGGAGGACTGGAGGAATACAAGCTGTTAAGGCTGTGATATCTGACTAGTAATGATGAAGTATAGTTCCTACACTGAACAAAAAGGTGTTAGTTAGCTTTATTGCTCATTAAGAAAATTTTGTAGAAGCATCTTTACTTCTCACACAGGATTCCAAATTAATGTACCACAGAATTTTCTATGAATACAAAATTTGAACAAGATGATAAATAAAAGTACACACAAACTTTGGTAATTTTAAAGATGATACATAATTCAATTTTTATATTCTATGAATTATAACTCTTGAGAATGAAAGTAAATAGTTTCCAGGATATGATACTGACTGTATTTATTCATCTATGTAAGAGGGACAGTGGTCTAGAATGAAAGGCCTACCAAGCTGCCTGTCCCTAAACAAAGGTAAAAAAAAAATCATGGCCAAAATTGGAGAATAAATATAAATGAAGTGTCATGTTGCAGCACCCGGCCATCAACACTCACACTATATGGGAGAGGTTGAGGGTCTTCTCAGGATGCTCAGGGAAGCGTGGCCTGTCCAGCGTTGGTCTGTCTGGCACACAGCGCAGGCTTCGGCGGAAGGAATGCCGAGTTGGTGTCTGATTCAGCAATGGTCACGGAAGAGTTAGGCTTAAACTTTCTATGCAAATACATCTGATGTGTGCATGGAGATGGTGGTACATATATGATGGGTAGAATGTTAAGAGTCTATAGATGAATGTGCCAAATTGCTAATTACTGATGTATTGAGTAAAAAATTATAATGAAATTAAAATATCTTCTTAATCCAAGTTGGAATAACAATAACCACATGAAAATAAAGTGTAAATTTACCCACTAATTTATCAAGACATTCCATTAATAACACAATATCAAAATGAAGGTAATGTCAACTTTGTATGACAGGTTCGGGTGGCGGGGGTGGTGTCCCTGCATCAACCTACAAAGGAGGTGTATTCCTTCACTTGGTGGTCGATGGAGTGAGGCGGGAGAAGCGGCCCAGCCAGAAGCACTCCTGACACATGCTGTAGTTGTGGCACTTCTCACACTTGTAGCGCAGCCCGGTGAAGTTCTCCCTGCGGCAGCCGTCACAGGTGGTCTGGTGGACAACTAGAAGTGAAACAAGTCTTCTTAATCACAAGTGGCTGACAGGATGGTGGTGATGTGCTGATGTCATGGCCTATAATGCTGTCTATTCTTTTCTTCACAGAGAAGATAAAATAATGCATGACAATGTAAATATTCAAAGCTGAAGACTTTAAAGAACAAAGTTTAAATTGTATAAGATAATAACCTAATTAACAATTATTGTTTTCATGATTCTAACACAGATTAATCCTTTAGCAAAAAGAAGGAAGCATAATTTTAATATAGAGTGAACTTTTAAATCATGAGTCCTTGATTTAATGTGCTTGAAAAGAAAAAGGTGCCTTGTCAACATTCTCAGCAGTGACACAAAGGACGTCTCATGCAGGGGGTGGTGTGGAGGGAGGGTGTTGGGTGTGGCCACTTGACAGGACGCAGCATACATCTCTCACACACTTACAGGTAAAGATGATACCAGTACACCAAACAATCAAGATCATTGTGAAACGTAAAGCTTTTATTGAAAATAAAGGTCAGATGTAGGAATGTTTAGATGTTCATTTTCCAAATAAGCCATATCTGTGGTTGTCATCATCTTTGTAGCCAGACTGTCCAGCAGGGTACACTGTCATGTACATAATGTGTATATAACTGGCTTCATATTTCAAACCTGGAGTCTGAATATACTTAAACACAAGATGAAAACAGAGTTCATGAAAAGCACAACTGACAATGTGTAGGCAATAACAGTTCACTAACCACATACTCAGGAGAAATATCTCACATCTTGTGCTGCATTGCAGAGTACTATCACTACGTATTGAAAAGTTCACAAAATCACTATAGGAGATGACACAATGAAAGCAACAATCCATCTCACAGAACTCAAATTTTGGTGCCAAAATCCATGAGGAAATGACTTCAAGTGAGACGCTGTCCTGAAACATAATTCTGATGATTGATAAATAAGGAATGAATAGTGTCAACAGACAATTGTAATGGTAATATGCTGCTTATTGGCTTAAACTTAATAAGCAACAAAACTGCCATAATAGGAGATGAAAAAGTATGCAGCAACTGATATTAACATCTATATACACTCAGCATTATGGGTCATGCAGCCAACATGCAGTATTCTGACGAGGCAAGCTGACTAAGGTGCGGCACGAGCAAGGAAAGGAGCGGCGCTGGAAACGACTCTTCAAATAATTTTAACTTGCCAAATACAATCAACATAACAAGAACACCAACATGAGACTCAGAACCAAAGTCAAAACAACTATGTACTATTGATTTATCTTATAGTACAGAGTGACTATTGACATGATTTGGATATCTTAAGGGCAGTCTGTGGGTAGTTAATTTCTTATCTCTATGGGAGTATCTTACATGGTTTAGCTACTTGGGTTTGTGTGAGTAAGAGAAGGGAATGTATCCAAGCTCTGTACTGTCTGTGAAGATGCCACAAAGGGTTCTATGTGAGAGCACTGCAGTCACAGAGTCATGGTGTAACATGTCTCCATTAACTCTAAATCATTTCTCAGGATTATAATTTAGTTGGGTACATTAGAACATCTTAATGCTCTCCAATTCTCCACTTTTTATATTGCTGGTACAAACTTAACACTATCTTCAGTAATTAGTACTGATCGACTAAAAAATTACAGCAAATCAGAAAAAAATGCTGTCTTGGTTTCAATCTAAGATGCTTGAGACATTCTAAGCCTAAAAATTCATTGAAAAATTTGAATACCCCAAACGTATCTTCTGTGATTTATTCATTCATTAATTATCTCCTGAGGTCATGATTATGTGGGGTAGCTTGTGTTGGCGAGTGAGGTCCCTAGAACAGTAACTACAGCACTCTCGGTCAACAGTGAAATTGTATGACACTTACATTCATCAATAAAGTCATCATCAATGAGATCAACGGCCCACAGTGCATCTATAATTCAAAATATGCTGTAATAAGCCACCTACACTCCATCACCTTATCCATAATATCAAAATCCTTATCTAAAGAAACCCTATCGGGACAAATTTTGCCAACAGTATTGATTTGGCATCTATTTGTAAAGCTTGAAAACTTTGGCTCAGCATTTCTAACTGTTGTATGGCTCTAGTAACTATTCAGTATCACTGACTAATGAATGAGAGAGAATTAGGAGCCAACCTGAAAATAAATAAGCATGTAAGCATGTAAACAAAGATGAGCTAAAGAAAGCACACCAAGGAGAAAGACATGAGCATCATCATGATACATATTTGTGCGCTTAAACTTAAATAAAAAAAGCTAAGATCAGTGCAGACATCAATGTACAGTGCAGGGCGTGGCGGTGCCTTACCCGACTCTGAGGCAGCCAGGCGGTGCAGCAGCGGCAGCCACGCCAGGCACTCCGGCCCGGGGTCCTCCAGCACCACCTCCAGGAAGTCGTTGACGTTGATCTGCTTGATCTGTGGGAAGCAACACACACCTGTGGGCTCACTGTATTGTAACACAGACATGTCAGCATTTCAAAGTGCTTCATTGTGTCTCATTAAAAATTATGCATTTGGTAATGTACTTAAAAAAATAAAATAAAATAAAACTAAAACTATCTATTTTACAAACATTCAAACACAAAGGAGATAGTTGCTTTATACTTCTTAATGATATAGTACAAAATGAGAACAATCTTTTATGTAATGTTATAATCTCAATATGGATTTTCAAGCTTAAAACAACACAGGGATGGCATGGGATAGCAATACAACAATACACAAGATAAGCTGTCTGAGATGTGGTGAGCATTCTGTCATCTGAGTGTTGTACATCAGAATAATAAAACAGTTTGATGTAATACACAATCAGAATTTCTGCACTGATGCAAAGAAAACTGAGCATAAAGTGACAAAGTGGCAGGAGTAAAAGAATCCAAGAACTACCAAGGTGGTGACTCAGACAGACGGGGAACAGAATACATTACAATGAACACTATCTGAGCTCTACATTCTGGTCTTCATCTCAAGCAAACCAGATGCTGAGGAAAACATAAAACTTACCTCCACTCTTCCCTTCAGTCTACACATTTGTTAGCAGTACACAGAGGCAGAAAGAGGCACAAGCAGGCAATATATAGTGTCTCCAAAGGCTGCCAATGCTCAACTTTGATAACAAACATCAGTCTTTGAAATGTTGAGGTGCATATCAGCAAAGGAGGAGAATGTGGTGGAGACAAATACAGTGAAAGTAAAACTGTTATTCTGAGTCACTTAAAAACAGAAAAATACTTAATATGCATAAAAAAAAGGAAAGTGCAAAGAAACAATATTATGTAAAATGAAGTAAAAAAAAAATCTACATCTGCAGTCGTGGGTGCCATTACATCCTAAAGGTGAAGCTACTCTACAAGGCAAATGGTTTCCGTAAATGCCTTACCCCGTCAAAAATATGGGTAACAAGGTTTTCTGAGTATGAGAAACTCGGAGACTCAAAAACAGCAGCTGGTAGTGAGAGGACTTCCTTCAGGTACTCAGAGAAGCGGGTCAGAGAGAGGTGCCCGTTACCATCAGATATTTGTGAGAATATATCTGAAGAAAATTGGAGGTTAGTAAAGCACATTCTTACCCCACAGCATATGCCACTCTACCATGTTAGTTAGGACGGGAAGCAGTAGGCAGGTAACAAGCACAGGTGACGTTACTTAAATCTACATCAGGAGTCACTAGTAGTAGCAGTAGTAGTAGTAGTAATAGTAGTAGTAGTGGTAGTTAAAAGCAAATCTGTATATAAGGTATATGTATAATGTAAGTACACTTCTATGAGTACTACTTCCTCACAAGAACACAGCACACAATTAAACACCAGCCACCATGAATGTTACATCTTCCTAACACACTATGGCTACTTACACCTGAGTTTGTCAAGAGGCTTGCTGCTGCAGAGAGTGGCCAGCGCTACCTTAACGCTGAACACTCGGAGCTTCCCCTCATCGTCTCTGAAGCAAACACACCAAAGACAATTACACTTTGATCTTACAGAAAAACCAGCCAAGAATAGAAATAGCCAACATAATCAACTATATTTTGATTCTACAGAAATACCAACCAAAGACTGAAATATGCAGCATAGACAACTATATTTTGATCCTACAGAAACACTAACCAAAGATAGAAATAGACAGCAAAGACAACAATATTCTGATCCTGTAGAAAGATCAGCCAAGGACAGAAATATGCAGTATAGACAACTATATTTTGATTGTACAGAAAAGCTAACCAAGGACAGAAATAGACAGAAAAGACAACAATATTCTAATCCTGCAGAAAGATCAGCCAAGGATAGAAATAGACAGTAAAGACAATATTTCAATCCTGCAGAAAGATTAACCAAAGACCGAAATAGATATAAAAGACAACAATATTTTCATCCTGCAAAAGGACCAGCCACAGACAAAAACAGACAGCAAAAACAACAATATTTGATCACACAGAAAGAAAACCCACAAAAGACACATAAACAAGCAAAGAAGTTGGTAATAAACTTTCCATAAGGCAGCAGAAGGAGTAGAACAAGATAAAGGGAGGAGCCAATTGACAGACGGCAAAAACAACTATATTTGATCACACAGAAAGAAAACCCACATAAGACACAGAAACAAGCAAAGAAGTCGGCAATAAACTTTCCATAAGGTAGCAGAAGGAGAAAAACAAGATACACACTAACTTGTCATAAGCCGAGAGGAGCCAATTGAGCAGCACTGAAGTGGAGGTCTCAATCACCACATTCTGCCCCACCGGGAGTCTCTTGTTCAGGCTGTGGTACAAGGTGGAGATCAGAGTCTCGAGTCGGGACACCTGCAGACCAAAACAGGTGCAGATTACTCTCAAAATGCCGTGCAAAAATAAAAGGTATTGAAGTGCTTTGCTACATCATGATTAACCCCTTCAGTACTGGGGCATATTTTTACCTTGAGATTTGTGTACCATTAGACCATTTGATTGACATTAGGAAGGGTCTATGAAGGACAGAAGATTAATGGCTACAGTCTTCACTATTCTAATCCCCCCCTACATAAGTTTCTAAAGCTGTATTAAATCACCAAATAGTAACCAGAATGAATATGGAAACACGTCATGGTACCGAAGCGGTTAAAGTGAACAAAGAATAAAGCAATAACTTACAATGGAAAAGAAGAATGTTGATAAAAGTAAACATGAAACAACAGGCAAAAGGAGAGGGCAAAATAATGAAATATATGAATAAAAGAAACAACCAGTTTAAAAGATGAGTAAAAAGTAAAAAAAAAAAATGCAGTCACAAACAATATTTCCTCACTTCACAACTTGCAACGTACAACAAAATACAACACACACTTTCATTTTCTAGTCCGCAGCATCAAAGCAAAACTGACAAGCTCTCCTATCAATAACAACAAGTGGAGGACGCTGAATCAAGGCAAAACATGCATGAATAACAAAGTAACCCATTCCGTCACACTTCCCAACCCTCATCTCTACTATGACTCTATTTACTGCTGGGTAATTACAGGTAGCTTTGATATGAGTGAGTGGTGGATAAACTTGACTTGTCCTTACAACTTTCACCTTTTCTATGAATGGCTCGACTGCTGTGTAAATATAAAAAGACTCATGATAAAGCAGGTACAGACTATTTCAATCGATGTATGAGTGAATGCTGAATAACCTTACCTTTTGACTCCTTGCTGTGTTAAATGTAAAGCTTTCAAGGAGATTTCCAGACAGTTAACTTCCAATTTTGACAATCCTACCTTTCAAGACAGTTAAGTTAATCTCCAATTTTAATGATCCTTTTGACCTTACAAGACAGTTAACCTCCAATTCATGATCCTTTTGTCCATTTTACCTTTCTTTTGGGACTGGCACCTCAATAAACCTCTCCTTTCACTCTTTTTGTTGCCCTTACTGCCCATCTTAAATAAAAAATAAAACAAAAGCTAAAAATAAACACAATGATGGTAGAGACAAGAGGAAACAGCTTCATTCTCTCCCCTGTATGAGTGAACCCTGGATGACCTCACCTTGACCTCTGTGTAAGGCTCCAGGGTGTTGAGTCCATTCTCTCGGAACGCCTCAATGATGTTCCAGATGTCCACACGATGCACTGATGGAAATGGAGGCAGAAATGAAAGCCACTGTTCATTGAGTATGTTCATCAGGTGTGTGTGTGTGTGTGTGTGTGTGTGTGTGTGTGTGTGTGTGTGTGTGTGTGTGTGTGTGTGTGTGTGTGTGTAATTCACTTCGGTCGCCTGCTGGTCACCCAGCCAGTCTTTCCCATTACGGAGTGAGCTCAGAGCTCATAGACTGATCTTTGGGTAGGACTGAGACCACATCAACACATGACTTACACTGGGAAAGCGAGGCCACAACCCCTCAAGTTACATCCCGTACCTATTTACTGCTAGGTGAACAGGGGCCACACATTAAGAGGCTTGCCCATTTGCCTCGCCGCTTACCGGGACTTGAACCCGGGCCTCTCAATTGTGAGTCGAGCGTGCTAACCACTACACTACGTGTGTGTGTGTGTGTGTGTTTCACTGTTTGATCTGCTGCAGTCTCTGACGAGACAGCCAGACGTTACCCTACGAAACGAGCTCAGAGCTCATTATTTTTGATCTTCGGATAGGCCTGAGACCAGGCACACACCACACACCGGGACAACAAGGTCACAACTCCTCGATATACATTCCGTACCTACTCACTGCTAGGTGAATAGGGGCTACACGTGAAAAGGAGACACACCCAAATATCTCCACCTGGCAGGGGAATCGAACCCTGGTCCTCTGGCTTGTGAAGCCAGCGCTCTAACCACTGAGCTACCATGTATTTACCTAATTGTATTTACCTAATTGTAACATACGGGAAAAGAGCTATGCTCGTGTTGTCCCGTCTCCATATCTATTAATGTCCAGCTTTTTCTTAAAATCATGAATATTCCTTGCGTTGACCACTTCCACGTCTAAACTATTCCATGCTTCCACCCTTCTATGAGGGAAGCTATATTTTTCACATCTCTCCTATAAGTGGCCATTTTAGTTTTTCCCATGCCCTCTCGACATTCTTCCATTCCACATACACAGATCTTCCCTATCCATTTTTCCATGCCAATCATCACTCTGTATATTGCTATCAGGTCTCCCCTTTCTCTTCTGTTTTCCAGGGTTGGAAGTTGCATTCTTTTCAGTCTGTCTTCATAAGTCAAATCTCTTAAGTCAGGCACCATTTTCGTTGCAGCCCTCTGTACTTTCTCTAGTTTCCTTATGTGTTTCTTTAAGTTCGGAGCCCACTGTATTGTTGCATATTCAAGCCTCGGTCTTATCATTGCAGTAATTATTTTCTTCATCATTTCTTCATCTAAATATCTGACGCCACTCTTATGTTCCTCAATAAGTTCAATACTTCTCCAATTATTTTGTTTATATGTCTCTCTGGCGATAGGTCATTGGTAATTGTCACCCCAAGGTCTTTTCTTCATGACTGGTTTTATGTCTTCATTTCCTATCTTGTACATACTCCTGATTCTTCTTTCACTCTTGCCAAACTCTATTTTCTTGCATTTTGTCGTGTTGAACTCCATTTGCCATGTACAGCTCCATTTCCATATTCTGTCCAAGTCTTCCTGGAGTAGTTCGCAATCTTTGTCACATCTCACTTTTCTTAACAATTTTGCATCGTCTGCAAATAGGCTCACATAACTGGACACCCCATCCACCATGTCATTTATGTAGACTGCGAACATTACTGGTGCCAACACTGATCCCTGTGGAACTCCACTCTCCACCAATCCCCATTCTGATGGTCTGTCCTTAATTATTGTTCTCATTTCTCTTCCTACCAAAAGTCTTCCATCCATTTTAGTAAACTGCCATGCACTCCTCCTACCATTTCAAGTTTCCAGATCAGTCTCTGGTGTGGTACCTTATCAAAGGCCTTTTTTAAATCCAGATATATTCCATCAGCCCAACCATCTCTTTCCTGTATTACATCTATCACCCTCGAATAGTAACATATCAGGTTTGTCGTGCATGAACGCCCTTTCTAAAACCAAATTGACACTCACAAAGTATGTCATTTTCTCCAAGAAGTCTGTCCATCTATTCTTCACCACCCTCTCACACATCTTAGCTACCACACTTGTAAGTGACACTGGTCTATAGTTCAATGGGTCTCTCTTGTTACCTGATTTATAGATTGGGACAATGTTAGCTCTTTTCCAGTCTTGGGGCACTACACCTTCCCTTAATGAGGCATCAATTACTTCACAAACTTTTTCTGCCAATTGCTCCCTGCATTCTCTTAAAATCCATCCTGATACCCCATCAGGTCCCACAGCTTTTCTCACTTCTAAACTCCCCATCATGTTCTTGATCTCCTCCACAGTTACTTGAAACTCCTTCATAATCCCTTTCTGTTCCATTACCAGTGGTTTGTCAAAAGCAGTCTCCTTTGTGAATACCTTCCGAAAGCATCCATTCATAGCCTCTGCCATTTCCTGGGATCTTCACTGCATACTCCATTTACTTCTAAACTTTCAATACTTTCTCTATTTTTGATGTTGTTGTTCACATGTCTGTAAAAAGCCTTGGTTGGTCTTTACATTTATCAATTATATCCTTTTCTTGTTTCTTTCTTTCTTCTCTTCTAATCAACACATATTCATTTCTTGCTCTTTTGTAACTTTCCACTGCTTAATCCGTCTTTTCCTTCTCCACCTCTTCCATGCATCCTCTTTTCTTGTTCTAGCCTTTTCACATCTATCGTTAAACCAGTCCTGCTTTCCAACTTCTCTATGTTGTCTTATTGGTACAAATTTTTCTCACCTTCTTTGTATATTTTTATAAATTCCTTCCACTTTTCATTTGCTCCTTAGCACTCTTGAATTTCATCAATTTGTCTCTTGAAAGAATTTCTTTAGGTTTCCAAAATCTGTCTTGGCATAATTCCATCTTCCCACTTTATATTCTTCATTTCTTCTA
The DNA here is from genome assembly GCF_017591435.1 of Portunus trituberculatus. Classification (NCBI taxonomy): domain Eukaryota; kingdom Metazoa; phylum Arthropoda; class Malacostraca; order Decapoda; family Portunidae; genus Portunus; species Portunus trituberculatus. The sequence goes on along the minus strand of NC_059279.1, from coordinate 1,300,844 downwards.
GATTTCTCTTCATCTATCACCTTGAACTCCAAAACTGCATGATCACTCTTTGCTAAAGGGCACTCCACCCTCATCTCCTCAATGACCATTGGCTCTGTACTAAAGACCAAGTCCAGTCTTGACGATGCTCCCTCTCCTCCAAACCTAGTATCTTCTTTGACCCACTGAGTTAACACATTTTCCATTGCCAGTGTCAATAGTGTATTTCCCCATGTTGTCTCTGATCCTTCCATTGACCAGTCCTCCCAACACACCTCTTTACAATTAAAATCTCCCATCATTATAGTTCGTTCACAGCCACCCAACATTTCTTCCAGACATGTTCCTGTATCACTTATCATTTCTTCATATTCCTGTACTGACCATGCATTTGTCTTAGGTGGTACGTACACCACTATGTAGTGCCTCTTTTTCCTTCATTAGTTTCTGCTCTGATCTTTAGCACTTCTGCCTTTCCCATACCTTTTTCACTTGATCCACCTTTATATCTTTTTAACCAGCAACATCACTCCTCCTCCCATCTTACCTACTCTATTTCTTTTCCAAACATTATATTTCCTTCTCCAACCATCATCAGGTCTTCTCCCTCTCTCAGTTTTGTTTCAGTAAGACCCACAATATCTGGGTTCTTGTCCCTCAAGTAATCGTTGAGTTCTAAAATCCCGATATCACTCCATTTATGTTGGAATACATTACATTTCGCTCATATGTAAGTTTCTTTAGTCCTTTCTTGCTGTACTTTTCTGGGTTATGAACCACTTCCTCAGTCTCATATCCAAGATTCTCCAGAAAAACTCTTTCTTCTCCTCTTCTGTCCTCTCTTCATTTTTTTTCAAAGCCTCCTTTCTCAACTCATTTAACATTTCTCTTTCCTTTTCACCGTGTGTGTGTGTGTGTGTGTGAAGGTAAATCATGTGCTCTTCTCTTTCTTAGTGAGTATTTGAAGTGTGTTTAAAATATATTCCTTATGGTGATAGGATAGAAAGAATGCAGGGTTTAAAGACAGTATGTGATTGGAGATGGATGGCGACAGGATAAGAGAGCCATTTTAACACACACACTGAAATAATAGAAGATAGTGAAAGGATACAGAAAGGAAAGAACCATCCAAACATACACACACTATAGAGAAGATGATAACAAGTGATACAATAACCAAGAAAACTACCCCCCACACACACACACACTAAGCAAGGTAACAGGTGAGAAAATAACGACAGCAGGGCAACATAACACCATTCACACACACCAGTCAAAATAACAGATAAGGAAGAAAAGGCAACAGGATGATTAAGAAAACACCACTCACTTACACACTTCAAAGATGACAGATGAAAGCAAAAGAAAAGAAAAGAAAAAAAAAAAAAAAAAAAAAAAAATACAAAGAGAAATGAAGATGAGGTGACATGGAAGTAAGAGATGATGAAAGAAAGACAAGGAAAAAAAAATAAGGCACGCACACACACACACACATACCTTTCATACACACAAGAGTAAAGGACAGGAAGTGACAGGAAGCAACAGATGAAGACAACAATCCGCTCCTTCCCCAGCCACAACCACCATTCACACACACACAAAGGAAGGCAACATGAGGCGACAAGAGGCGATGAAGGGCCATGAGAAGGAAGAGCCCCATTGTAGGAAGCACACAGCAGGAGGATATTGTGGGGTTTTCTCCTTGAAGGCACAAGATGATGGGGCAATAATCAATGCACAGGGAAAGAGACTACTGACTATTGAATTTTCTGTCATTAGGTTGCCAATTCTTTCCATATGATACAAGAAAATGCAAAAAAATGTATGTTGCACACTCACACATACACACACACACACACACACATACACACACTAAGTGCCTTATTCAGAAATGCTTCCCTCTTTCACTGTGACCATTTTCAAAGACCACAGAGATGATTAGCTGAGTTCTAAAGAGTATTTGTCTTGTCGATAATGCAGAAAACCTTTAAAGATGTCACTAGAATTACAGAAACACCCTTAAAAACTCATGTAACTTCAACTAAAGCCCTTAAAAATTAGAGGTGAGGTCCAGAAGTATTTCAGAGTATCGGCCTAGTTTCACGAGGTACAAAACACATCACTTTCATTACATACTTTCCACACACCACTTAACACCTTCAGTACTGGGACACATTTTCACCATGAGATATGTATACAATTAGCCCATTTTATTGACATTAGCAAGGGTCTATGGAGGTCAGAAGATTAATGAACACAGTCTTCACTATTTTAATCCCCCAAATAATGTTCTGAAGGTGTATAAAATCATCAAATAGTAAGCAGAATGAATATGGGGTTAAAGGTAATTAGATCCTTCCATGCAAATCTTTTAAAAAACATCTTAAGCTGCACATTTTCACATTTGGCTTATTGGGAAAGCACTGTACCTTCTTTCCCTTCACTGCATTCCAGAAACCATTCATTAAAAGACTCTCCCAAAACCTGAACTGTATTTTTGGAGGAGATAATAAACTACCGCTGTTCTGTTTCATGTAAAAGAATAACTGTACCGGGAATTTAATGTTGCATAAACCCGATAGTTTGTTGTGATGATGATAATGGTGGTGGTGGTGGTGGTGGTGGTAGTCTATTAGTTATGAAAAAGAACCTTGAGGTGTGTTTTATTGGACAACTAGTGAAGAAAAGTATTTAATTGCATTCCAAAATCACGTTAATTATAAAAAGGAGCTATTAATTACATTCTCTATTGCTCTCATTTAGAAGAGAATCATTGACTATATTCTGCAGCTAATAACATACACAACACAAGTCACACACCACCACACATTATTGGGTTAATTAAATCACCCTTCTGCTGCACGAACCCACAATCTTCATCCTCAGACCACTTCAATACAGCCTCGGAGCAGTGAATCCCTCTCACAACACCCCGACAACACAAAACTGTCCTTCACAACACCTTCACAACACAAAACTGTCCTCAAACAACTTCACTATAAACACAACACCCACACAACACAAGATCATTCTCAAACCACTTCAATACAGCAATCTTTCACAACACCCCCACAACACAAAACTGTCCTCAAACAGCTTCACTATAAACACAACACCTTCACAACACAAGATCATTCTAAAACTCACTTCAATACAGCACCTCAGAACAGTTAATCCCTCTCACAACACTTCTACAACACAAAACTACCCTCAAACAACTTCATTACATGCACAACACCTTAACACAACACAAGATCATCCTCAAAAACCACTTTAATACAGCACCTCACAGCACTAAATACCTTTCACAACACCTTCACACCACAACACAAGGTCACTCACTGTTGGTCTTCTTTTGCACGAAGCGGAGTTTAGCGGCTGTGCGGTACGAGGCAAAGCGGATGGCATCGAAGTTATGGTGCCGCAGATCAGCTACCAGGAGTCGCCCATCGCCTGCCAGTCCCCCACCGCCACCACCTCCACCGCCACCACCGCCCAGCCCACCCGTCCCAGGAACCGCCATGACCTCTGTAAGGAGAAGACTTGGTGTTAGTTCAAAGGAGTGTGTTAAGGAATAAATATAGGTTTGTATGCACTCACTTGCTAAAAAAGAGGTAAATCTTTGTCTATAGTTAATAAGGAATGAGAAATACCACAGACGTTATCTATTTATTTATTTTTTTCATGGAATAGGAAGCTGGCCAAAAGCAACAAAAAATAAAAAGAAAAAGGCCCACTTGACTGCCAGTTCTCTAAAAGATTAAGAGTTAGCCAAAAGTCTGGGACAACTGTCTTGAAAACTACCTCTTAAAAGAAGTTAAGTCGTAGGAATATTATTTTATGTAAGAGCAACAACCGAAGAAGGGCAACAAAAAAAATGTGACCCTGCCCCCAAAAAAAAAAAAAAAAAAAAAAAAAAAGGTCCATTAAGAGAAAATAAAAAAATAATTAGATGAATAAATAAAAAAAATAAAAATGAAATAAAATATATATACAAATAAAAGGGGGACTCCTTGGCCGATATAATAAGAGTCATCATATCCTTTTTTTGTTTTCTTTTCCAATGTAAGGAAGAACTGTAAGTGTGTGCCAGTGTAAATATGGAACAGTGTAAATACAGAATGAATGATAAAAAAAAAAAAAAAAAAAAAAAAAAAAAAAAAAAAACGCATTCTAAATTAATATGAAAAAAAAAAAAAAAAAAAAAAAAAAAGGGTACAGTATAGACACAAATACGTAAGAATAAATGTATGCCAAGATAAATGAAGTGAGAAGTACTGTGCGTCAATAAAAATAGAAAAGAATGATGAGAAGTATGCCAACAGATGTAAATACCAAGGAATAGTATAGAAAAATAAAATAAATCAATAAAAAAAACGATAAATAGAGAGTATATGTAAATAATAAAGATCAATAATAAAGAGGAAAAGTAAAAAAAAAAAAAAATACGAGGAAATGAAAAAAAACTACAAGAAAATAAAAAAATAGAAAAGACAAAAAAATAAAAAGAGCAAAATTAAATAATAAATCAGTAATAAAGATAAATAGCAAAGAGAGAAGGAGAAAAAGATAAATAAAAAAGTAAAGATAAATATAGAAAAAGAAAACGATAAGATAAAAAAAATAAAGGTAAATAATAAAGAAAGATAAGGTCAAAAATAAAGAAAATAAACAAAATAAATAAAAAAAAAATAAAAAAGATCAATAAGAATGAGAAAGAGAAAAAACAAAGATAAAAGAGGGAATGGAAAATAGGTAAGCGAGGGATGTGTTTTGACCGCCACAAGTCATAATAGTATTCATTGAAGGGAAATTGGAATAGTGTTGGAACATTCCTTGCGACTCAACAGGTTAATCTCGCCGACACAGAAAGGTAAAGTGCGCTCTCTCTCTCTCTCTCTCTCTCTCTCTCTCTCTCTCTACAACTCAATATATCCTAATATTCATAAATCTCAGCAGAATGTGAAGGAGAGAGAGAGAGAGAGAGAGAGAGAGAGAGAGAGAGAGAGAGAGAGAGAGAGAGAGAGAGAGAGAGAGAGAGAGAGAGAGAGAGAGAGAGAGAGAGAGAGAGAATATTTCAGACCAAATAACACACACACAGACACACAGACAGACAGACACACACACACACACACACACACACACACACACACACACACACACACACACACACACACACACACACACACACACACTAATGCTTACAGTGATTTAAGCCTGTGAACTTCCTCCTTTGTTGAGAAAATAGCAAAACTTTACTCAATAATATATTTCACAATGTATTAACTGCGAGAGAGAGAGAGAGAGAGAGAGAGAGAGAGAGAGAGAGAGAGAGAGAGAGAGAGAGAGAGAGAGAGAATCTAAAAGGGTAAGAGAAAGGTTTGAAGGTTTACAAAGCTTATGATAAAAGTTTTCGGAACAGATCAAGAAAAGAAAAATCAACAAATTAGAAAGATGAAATTTTTGGAATAGATAAATTAGAAAGATAAAATTTTTGGAACAGATAAACTAGAAAGTAAATTTTTGTAATAGATAAATAAGAAAGATAATTTTTTTTTCAATAGATGAAATAGATAAAATTTCTGGAATAGATAAATTAGAAAGATAAAATTTTGGAACAGATAAAGTAGAAAGACAATATTTTTAGAACAGATAAAGAAAATATACGTGACTATACATGAAGGACGGATGATAAAGCTTAGGAATGGACGAAGATAAGACTAAACCAATAACAACAAGGAAGATAAAGAAGAAATGAGAAATATCACAAGAAAATGAAAATAAGAAAGGAACGGATGAAGATAAGAAAATTAGATAAAAGATAACGAAATGAAAAAAAAAAAGTCACAACGGAATGGAAATACGTAAAGGAAGGATGATAAAACTTAGAAATAGACGAAAACAGGAATAACAAAGCAAGAAAAAGGAAGATAATGAAGAAATGAATAAAAAAATGGCATAAAGGAATGAAGAAAACCCAAGAGAAGGAAGATGAAGGTTAGGAATGGACGAAGATAACAAGAATTAGTCAATAACAACAAGGAAGATAACGAAGAAATGAGAAACGAGACAAGGGAATGAAAATAAGCAAGGGGTGGATGAAGATAAGATAAGAAGTTAGAAGAGAATGAAGAAATAAAGAAAATGCCACGAAGGAACGGAAAAAAGCCTAAGGGAAGGATGATAAAGGTTAGAAATGAACGAAGATAAGAAAAACAAAGCAAGATCAAGGAAGATAACGAAGAAATGAAAAGAAAGGAATAAGAAAAAAAAACTTAGGAAAGAATGATAAAGCTTAGGAATAGAAGATCAGAATAAAGCAATAACAAAGAAGATAAAGAAGAAATGATAAGAAAAAAAGAACAAAAACAAACTAAGACGAACAAAACAATAATAAGGAAGATAACGATGAAATGAAAAGAAATAATAAGAAAAAAACCTAAGAAAGGAATGATAAAGGTTAGGAATAGAAGATAAGAAGAGGAAGTCAATAACAAGAGGGAAGATAACGAGGCACAGTGGAGAGACGCAATTAAGCGCAAATTAGATCGTTAATTACCAACCACATCGCCCTAATGATGCCACTAATGAGCCACGATCTTTTCCATTATTACAACACAAAAAAAAGGCAATATTAGTAATAAAAAAAGATAACGTGCCTTGCCCTTAATTAATAACACGAGGGGGAAAAAACAAAACGAAAATGAATGTACGATAATGTGCTTGGAAAAATGTATCTCTGTTTTTTGTATAATTAATACTAACAATGGTAATCAAATAAAAACAACATATATATCGTAGCCAATAATGATGATGATGATAATAATAATAGTAATAATAATAATAAACACTAACAAAATCCTGAGTACGACAATGTTTCGAAAAGGTACGACGTGTCTGTTTGTCGAGATAATGAATAAGAATGGTAATACTAATAATTAAACTTACATACCAAACACACACACACACAAAAAAAAAAAAAAAAAAAAAAAAAATAAATAAATAAATAAATAAAATAAAAAAAACAATAAATAAATACAATAAAATAAACAAAAAATAAATGAGTAAACACAAGCACGGTGATGTTTTGAAAAAAAGGTACGTAAAAATGAACAATAAAGACAATAATAATAATCAAACTTACATACCAAACACACACACAAAAAAAAAAAAAAGATGAAAAAAAAAATTAACACGTAAACCCTCCAAAAGAAAATATAAAATAAATAAACAAATAAATAAAAAATAAGTAAATAGATAAATAAATAAAATAAACACAAGTACGACAATTTTCCAGCAGTGTACGACGTTTCTGTTAATAATAACAACACAGAAACCCCCCACAGATATATACATATACAAAATAAATAAATAAATAAATAAAACAAATAAAAACAAGTAAATAAATAAATAAACACAAGTACGATAATTTTCCGTGCCTGTTTGCCGCGCCACTCAAACAAATGTCTATCAAACTCACTTTTTTTTTTTATTTATACCATGGGCTTTTCACGGGAATTTCTGGGCTAAAGAAGATACTTTTTGTGGTACCTCCTATCTCAAAGCCCACCCGCTAGGAAACCGTTGCCCCGCGTGAGGAAGCCCAACCTACACTCGGACCGTGGACAGGATTCGAACCCGTGCGCTTGGAGACCCCTCGGACCCCAAAGCACGCATGGTTCCACTGTACCACGGCGATAACCTTTTTTCCTTTTCGCTGAGGAAAAAAAAAAAAAAAAAAATGAATACTGGCGAGAACCTGAGGGTGGAAAAAAGGAAAAAAAAGGGAAAAAAGGGAAAACTGAATGAAAGGAAGCGAGTAGGTAGAGGAAGGGTAGATGAATAGGGTGGAAAGAGAAGAAGGGGAGGAGAAAGGATAGAATGAGAGTCCAGGCACCTGAGATAATGAGGGGAGAGGTAGGAGAGTCCTCAGGTGATCCTTGGAGTCCACGGGGGAGGCACGGGGGTTGGAGAGAAAGGGAGGCTTAAAGGGAAAAGGGGAGAAAAAAGAGAGAGAGGAGGAAGCGAGGGGGAGAAGTCAAGATAAACACTGGGCTCATTAATGGGGGAGTATGTTCATCTTTCTTTCCTCCTCCTCCTCCTCCTCCTCCTCTTCTTCTTTTTGTCCTCTCTTCTCTATTTCATTCTTCCACTTGTTCTTGTTTTTTTTTCTTTTGTATTTGCTTTCTTTCTTCTCGTCTCGTCTCGTCTCGTCTCGTCTCGTCTCGTCTCGTCTCGTCTCGTCTCGTCTCGTCTCTCTCTCTCTCTCTCTCTCTCTCTCAAGAAAAAATAAAAATAACTAGAAACCTTTAAAAACACAAACACACAAAAAACGACTCTCTCTCTCTCTCTCTCCTTTGTCCACTAATTACTTATTCATTTATCTATTTGTTATGTACGACGGGGAACTCAACAAGGGCAACAAAAATAAGAAAAAAGACCCACTGAGGTGCCAGTCCCTAAACACGTCAAAAGGAAAGAGAACGCCTTGATTGATATATATTTTTGTCTCCTCCAATTCTAAATCTCAAGTGAAAAATGTGTATGTATGTATGTATGTATGTAGGTAGATAGATGCATGTAGTTTTGTGTGAAGGAGGAGCGTTGTCTTTGGAGGGCAGGATTGTGACTAAGAGCCGTATTCAGAAACGCTTTGTTCTGTCACTACGACTATTTGCAAAGGCTCTAGTTAAAGTTATTCATGTTAAGGGTATTTTTAAGGTTCTGGTGAGGGATTAACGAGATTTCAAGTTGACCATAAGGAGAAACTGTCTTGCAAACCCCGACTATTTGCAAGGCTCTAGTTAAAGTTATTCATGTAAGGGTATTTTTAAGGTTCTGGTGAGGGATTAACGAGATTTCAAGTTGACCATAAGGAGAAACTGTCTTGCAAACCCCGCTAGTTGTCTATGAGGACTTGAAAAATTGTCGTGGTGAGAGAGTAAGACGTTTCTGAATATGACCTTAACTTAAGCCCCATTGCGTTGTGAGGTACAAAGGGACACGTTCAGTGGGCTCACAGCTGGGTTTAATGATAAGTTAACAGTACCCCCTCAACCAATGCTAACAGCCCTCACTGGGAGTCATTATTGTTTCGCTAGGTGTCTACTGCCTCCTGCTTCTCTCTCTCTCTCTCTCTCTCTCTCTCTCTTTTAATATACATTCTTTTCTCTTTCCATCTCCATCTCCTTCTTCTTATTCTTCTCCTCTTCCTGCTCTTGTTGTTGTTGTTCTTCTTCTTCCCTTCCTCTTCCTCTTCCTCTTCCTCCTCCTCCTCCTCCTCCTCCTCCTCCTCCTCCTCTCCTTCTTCTTCTTCCTCCTCCTCTTCCTCCTTTGCAATACTCTTATCAGAAATCAAAACCATGACGAACATAAATTATCAACAATAATGAGAACAAATTACATGTGAGAGAGAGAGAGAGAGAGAGAGAGAGAGAGAGAGAGAGAGAGAGAGAGAGAGAGAGAGAGAGAGAGAGAGAGAGAGAGAGAGAGAGAGAGAGAGAGAGAGAGAGAGAGAGAGAGAGAGAGAGAGAGAGAGAGTTAACCTGTCCTTTCCTTTCTCGAGTTTAAAGAAAATGTAATATGTGAGAAAACTCTTTTTCATAACTTCTCATTAACTTTCCTCCTTTCCTTCTTCTTCTTCTTCTTCTTCCTCCTCTTCTCACTTTTGTCTCCCTCCATCTTTCTCTTCATTTAATATTTCCTTCCTCTTCTCTCCATCTCCTCTTCTTCTTCTTCTTCTTCTTCTCTTTTCATCATTCTCCTCTTATTCTTCTCCCTTTCTCTTCCTCTTACATCATCACATATTTATTCCTCTCTCCTCTCTCCTCCTCCTCCTCCTTCTTCTGCTGTTTGGATTTCCTTTGTATTCCTTTGTGTTCTTTCCCTCCTCTTCTTCCATTTGTTTGTCTACTGTTTACTCTTCCTCCTCCTCCTCCTCTTCCTCCTCATTCTCTCACCATTCATCTCTTCGTCTCTTCTCTTTTACCTTCCTCTTTTCGTGTTTCTCTTCTATCCTTTCTCTACCTGTTTCTTCCTCTTTCTCTCCTCCTTCATTTTCTCTTGTCCTGTTCTTTATCTTCTTCTTCTTCTTTTTCTTCTTCCTATTTCTTTCCTCCTCCTTCGGTTTCTCTTGTCCTGTTCTTCTTCTTTTCTTCTTCTTTAACCTCTTCTTCTTCTTTTTCTTCTTCTTCTTTTTCTTTTTTCTTCTTTTCTTCTTCTTCTTCTTCTTCCTCCTCCTCCTTCAGTGCTTCAGTCTCAGGGTCGAGTCAATGAAACAAGGCGCGAATCTTCACAAGGAATCGAGAAGAGTCAAATGGTTCACCGGTAAAGCAAACGGTCCCGAAGGATTTATTGAACCTCTCTCTCTCTCTCTCTCTCTCTCTCTCTCTCTCTCTCTCTCTCTCAAGGTCGCTCTACAAGATTTTCAAGGAGAAGTGGTCAATAGATCATTTTTATCAGAGAGAGAGAGAGAGAGAGAGAGAGAGAGAGAGAGAGAGAGAGAGAGAGAGAGAGAGAGAGAGAGAGAGAGAGAGAGAGAGAGAGAGAGAGAGAGAGAGAGAGAGAGAGAGAATATTATACTCATTACATATATAATAACAATAAAATGTCTTTCCTGGAAGAGAGAGAGAGAGAGAGAGAGAGAGAGAGAGAGAGAGAGAGAGAGAGAGAGAGAGAGAGAGAGAGAGAGTATACTTGTTCCACCCAGCAACATTTTTTCTCTCTCTCTCTCTCAGTATGTGTATCAGAGAGAGAGAGAGAGAGAGAGAGAGAGAGAGAGAGAGAGAGAGAGAGAGAGAGAGAGAGAGAGAGAGAGAGAGAGAGAGAGAGAGAGAGAGAGAGAGAGAGAGAGAGAGAGAGAATCA
>NC_059279.1:1277500-1280000 GCF_017591435.1 Portunus trituberculatus | reverse complement strand
AGGAAAATAAAAAAAACAACTTCACTAATTTATAAGAATTAACAAAGACGAAAATAAAGAAAAGAAATAAAGACGAAAGAAAGACGGAAAGAAAAGAAAATCGAGAAGGTTGGAGTGAAAGGGGAGGGGAGAGAAAAGGGATGGAGAGAAGGGAGAGGGTGAGAGAAGGGAGCGAGGAGAAGAGGAATGAAATGCACATCTGATTGGAAGAGGTACGGGTGAGAGGGGAGAGAGAGAGAGAGGGGGATAGAGAAGGAAGAGATAGAGGAAGAGGAACAGGAGGAGGAGGAGAAGGGGGAGGTGATGAGGAAGATAATGGAAAGATAAGTGGAATAGAGACATTTACAAGGGAGGGGGACGCGTGGGGAGGAACATTGTGAGTGGGAGAGGAACATGTACGTCGGGATAACATGTGAGTGGGAGGCGACCACGCGGCGAGAATACCAGAGTGGGAGGGAGGCGGACCAGTGTGTGTGTGTGTGTGTGTGTGTGTGTGTGTGTGTGTGTGTGTGTGTGTGTGTGTGTGTGTGTGTGTGTGTGGGAGGGTGGGTGAGTGTAGGTCATGACTCAGGGATTGCAGGTCAAGTGTGATAGTGGAGTGTGGGGGACGAGTTGGGGTGTCGGGTGGAAGGGGGGGGGGTGGTGGGATGGGGTTGGGTGGGGAGTACCTGGGTTAAGGAAGCCATTGGAGGCCCTTCGCTTGGTGGTCCTGGAGGAGGTGAATCCTGAGGAGGAGGAGGAGGAGGAGGACTTGGTGAGGCTGGAGGGGTCGGGGAGACTCTTGCGTCGGCTACTGAACATTTTGTGCGGGTGGATGATCACAGGCTTGCCGGGGTGGTGCTGCTCGGTGGAGAGCCGGAACATTGGTCACTGGTCCTGCCACCGCTGGGGACTCCAAGCGATCACCATGTCACCTGTCCCGCGTGGCCCGCCCTCTCGCCACCTGTGTGCTGCCGCTCAGGGGAGTCGGTGCTAGCGGGACTGGTGCTGGGTGGTGCTGGCTCCCGCGTCACACTAGCCAGTGACACCAACACACACTGACACGTTCCGCCTCGCACCACTCAGGGTCCTCCTCTCCGCTGCGCCTCCCCTCCAGCGGCATGGGGGCGTGTGCTGGGAAAGTGGCCGAGTGACTCACGCGGGGGTCGAGCTAACTGCAGCCACCTGCCGCTAATCGCCCGCACCTTGGCGACCTCCCCGAGCAAGAGGGTGGGACGCGCGCTGGCCCGGGGCGGCACCCTCGCGACCAGTGAGCGTCTGGCGCGAGGCTGCCCGGGAGGAAGCGGCGGCGACGTTGGTGGTGGAGTAAGAGGAGGAGGAGAGGAGCAGCGCCAGCGGGCAGGGCGGCACTATCGACTGGTCACGTCCGGCCAACTGGTCGGGCCCTCTTCCTGCCTACCTTCCTACCTGCCTGCCGCCACCACCACCACCACCACTACCACCTCGTGCCGCCAGGTGGTGCGCAAACTCCTCCGCCTGAGTGGAGGCCCGCGAGGCAGCCGTGCGCTATCCACAACCCATCGCGTCCCGCCTCCACTCGCCGCGCCACGTGACTCCACACCACAAAGCCACACCTGCATCAGCGAAAAATGCTCTCGCCGCTCCATTATCCCCCGCCACACCTGCTGCGTCGGCCAGGTGTGGGGCGGGGCAGATGGGAAGGGGACCAGGGGAGGAGGGAAGGGTCACTGAAAGGCAAGGATCTTTCATCCCTTCCTCCTCGTCTCCCCCCCCTATCAACATTACCACATCTCCCTCATCTTCGTCTCTCTTCTCTCTCTCTCTCTCTCTCTCTCTCTCTCTCTCTCTCTCTCTTGTCAGCTTCAATGTTTATGCTCGTGAACACACCCATCTCTCTCTCTCTCTCTCTCTCTCTCTCTCTCTCTCTCAGTACGTAATAGAGCTAGACAGATCGCCGTCCATTCGTAAAGCTGCACGTCCCTTCTGTCTCGTAATCCTGCTATCACTCCCATCAACTTTCTCCTTGTCCTCATCCTCCTCCTTTCATTCTTCTGCTAAATCATATTCTTCTTCATTTGTCATTCCTCTTACACTGTTCCTCTAATCCTTGATCTGCATGAACACAATGTACTACTCTCTCTCTCTCTCTCTCTCTCTCTCTCTCTCTCTCTCTCTCTCTCTCTCTCTCACGGAATCCCAGTATTTTCTTTTCTTCTCCCTTCTTCCCTCTCCTCTCCTTTTCTCTCAGTCCTGTATACGCACTCTCCTGTGTAAATGTTAAGACAACCAGCTATTCTGCCTTGGGATAGCCTGCCCCCCTTCCCCCTCTCTCTCTCTCTCTCTCTCTCTCTCTCTTTCTCTCTCTCTCTTTAAGATCAGGTCCAGGTGTCTTATTACAATGAGCGAGAGAGAGAGAGAGAGAGAGAGAGAGAGAGAGAGAGAGAGAGAGAGAGAGAGAGAGAGAGAGAGAGAGAGAGAGAGAGAGAGAGAGAGAGAGAGAGAGAGAGAGAGAGTGTGTGTGTGTGTGTGTGTGTTGACT
>NC_059279.1:1270000-1272500 GCF_017591435.1 Portunus trituberculatus | reverse complement strand
TACAACGACACCACCGCGGCAGACTGCCACGGAAGGCTGCGCTGGTTCAAAGGCGCTAAAATGTCAACCGTGTGAACTTTGTTGGGTTCGAACCTTAGCGTGTCTCGAGCAGTAGGTCAGGGAGATTAAGGAACGCTGGTGGTGGTGGTGGTGGTGGTGGATGGAGAACGAGTAAGTGGGTAATATAGAAAATAGGAAGAGAATGATGATGATGATGATGAAAGAAGAAGAAGAAGAAGAAGAAGAAGAAGAAGAAGAAGAAGAAGAAGAAGAAGAAGAAGAAGAACAAGAACAAGAAAAAGAACAAGAAGAAGAAGAAGAAGAAGAAGAAGAAGAAGAAGAAGAAGAAGAAGAAGAAGAAGAAGAAGAAGAAGAAATAAAGAAAAAAAACAGAAAATCAAAGAAAAACAAAACAAACAACAAAAGAACACGAAAAAGAAGAAAAAAAAAAAAACCACCACCACCACCACCACCACCAACAACAACAACAACAAACAGCCTCCACGTATCCATCACCCCGTTAGTAAGGCGAGTGACAACAACTTTAACTAACAAGAGTCCGCCGCTGCCGCCAACCTACGCCCGCCTTCCTTCCGCCAGGTGAAGCTCGGCAGGTGAGAGGTCGTCAGGAGCGCCACTCACCTGTTATGCCATCAAGGTGAGAGGCAGGTGAGCAAAATTTACCTGCTGAGTTTACGAGGGCGATTACGACGACGACGACGACGACAGAGAGAGAGAGAGAGAGAGAGAGAGAGAGAGAGAGAGAGAGAGAGAGAGAGAGAGAGAGAGAGAGAGAGAGAGAGAGAGAGAGAGGAGAGAGAGAGAGAGAGAGAGAGAGAGAGAGAGAGAGAGAGAGAGAGAGAGAGAGAGAGAGAGAGAGAGAGAGAGAGAGAGAGAGAGAGAGAGAGAGAGAGAGAGAGAGAGAGAGAGAGAGAGAGAGAGAGAGAGTATTCTCCTTTCTTTTCCTATATTTTCCGAGAGAGAGAGAGAGAGAGAGAGAGAGAGAGAGAGAGAGAGAGAGAGAGAGAGAGAGAGAGAGAGAGAGAGAGAGAGAGAGAGAGAGAGAGAGATCTATATCTAACCTCTCTCTCTCTCTCTCTCTCTCTCTCTCTCTCTCCTCCTCCTCCTCCTCTTCTTCTTTCTCTCCACCTATTTTCTTCCCTTAATCTGAAACGTAATATCTTCCCTTTATCCTAATTTCCATCTCTTCCTTACTTTCCTTCCTGGTTCTCGCTGGAGGCTTTTCCTTTCTCTCCGTCTCTATGAACCCTTCCCTTCCACGCACCGCCATTCCTTCCCTCACAGTCTCTGGTCGCGCTTCATTCCACTACGAACGCAAAAGACCGGCGATTTTTATTTAGCTCAAGACTAGATGTGAGTTTACGGTACCAGAGAGAGAGAGAGAGAGAGAGAGAGAGAGAGAGAGAGAGAGAGAGAGAGAGAGAGAGAGGGAGAGGGAGAGGGAGATAGTGAAGGTAATCAAAGGGACAGTGAAGATGCTCAGACGCCTCGGATTTTTGCGTCTTGACAGTCATGTGAGTTGAGAGAGTGAGAGTGAAAGTGATAGTGATGTTTCTCTCTCTCTCTCTCTCTCGTGTGTGTTTTTCTTGCTTTCTATGCATTGATTTTTAGTATTTTCGTCTCTCTCTCTCTCTCTCTCTTTCCCTACACCTTGAGGGTAAAGAGAGAGAGAGAGAGAGAGAGAGAGAGAGAGAGAGAGAGAGAGAGAGAGAGAGAGAGAGAGAGAGAGAGAGAGAGAGAGAGAGAGAGAGAGAGAGAGAAAGAGAAATACGTAGGCTTCTGGTGGTGGTGGTGGTGGTGGTGGTGGTGGTGATGGTGGCGGTGGACTCAAGACACTGTGGACAAAGGAGAGGTAGACGTCTGCGGGAAACAATGAGGTCTGTGGACAAGCTGTCATTCTAAGCTCACAAAAGTCTCCTGCAGCTTCTTCTCTCCCTCCCACTCTCTCACTCTTCCTCTCCTCCTACTCCTTGCCTTCCTACGTCTTCTTTGTCTCTCCGTGTGTCTCAGAACACTATTTGCGCCATTTCCACGCGCGAATGACACCGTAAAGTACAGACAAGTTCAAAGAGAGTGCTTATCTGGCTGTCTGTCTGTCTGTCTGGCTGGCTGGCTGGCTGGCTGGCTGGCTGGCTGGCTGACTGGCTATCTGGTTGGTTGGCTGACTGGCTGGCTGGCTGACTGGCTATTTGGTTGGTTGGCTGGCTGGCTGGCTGGCTGACTGGCTATCTGGTTGGTTGGCTGGCTGGCTGGCTATCTGGTTGGTTGGCTGGCTGGCTGGCTGGCTGACTGGCTATCTGGTTGGTTGGTTGGCTGGCTGGCTGGCTGGCTGGCTGGCTATCTGGTTGGTTGGCTGACTGGCTGGTTGGCTGACTGGCTATCTGGTTGGTTGGCTGGCTGGCTGGCTATCTGGTTGGTTGGCTGGCTGGCTGGCTGGCTATCTGGTTGGTTGGCTGGCTGGCTGGCTGGCTGGCTGGCT
>NC_059279.1:1257500-1267500 GCF_017591435.1 Portunus trituberculatus | reverse complement strand
AGTTAGAAGAATAAGAGGATAAGAAAGAGAGGAAGATGATCAAGAAAAGAAGAGAAGAGGAGGAAGAAGAAGAGAGGAAGGAGGAAGGAGGAAGAAGATGAGAGGAAGGAGGAAGAAGGAAGGAGGGAGATAAATAAATAAGAGGTAAGATGACAATAAGGAAGAGAGAAGAAGAGAGAGAGAGAGAGAGAGAGAGAGAGAGAGAGAGAGAGAGAGAGAGAGAGAGAGAGAGAGAGAGAGAGAGAGAGAGAGAGAGAGAGAGAGAGAGAGAGAGAGATTCACAATTTTGTTATATTTCTTACACACACACACACACACACACACACACACACACACACACACACACACACACACACACACACACACACACACACACACACACGAAATCTTGCGTGGCTCACAAACACACGCAAACGAGAGAGAGAGAGAGAGAGAGAGAGAGAGAGAGAGAGAGAGAGAGAGAGAGAGAGAGAGAGAGAGAGAGAGAGAGAGAGAGAGAGAGAGAGAATGACAGAATAAAAGAAAACGAGAAAATAAACAAGAGGAAAAGAAAGATAATTGAGAGAAAGAGAAAGAAAGAAAAGAAAGAAAAAAAAAAAAAAGAGATAGGAAGGAAAAATGGGAGAGGTTTTATCCGTGGTTTTACTCTCTCTCTCTCTCTCTCTCTCTCTCTCTCTCTCTCTCTCTCTCTCTCTCTCTCACACACACGGATGCTGAACACAGATCGATCACTGGAGGAGGAGGAGGAGGAGGAGGAGGAGGAGGAGGAGGAGGAGGAGGAGGAAGGAAAGTGAGGAAGGGGAGGGAAGAGTGTCAGAACCATGTAAGAAGACACAGGAGGAGGAGGAGGAGGAGGCAAATGTTTGTACCATACTGAAGGAAGGAAAGAAGGAGGGAAGGAAGGATTGAAGGAAGGAATCAACGCAAGAGTGATTCTGACACGCCTTAAGAACTTGACGGAAGGAGGAGGAGGAGGAGGAAGAGGAAGAGGAAGAGGAAGAGGAGGAGGAGGAGGAGGAGGAGAAGGAGGAGGAGGAGGAGAAGGAGAAGGAGAAGGAGAAGGAGAAGGAAAAGGAGGAGGAGGAGGAGGAGGAGGAGGAGGAGGAGGAGGAGGAGGAGGAGTAAAAGTAGAACAGATAAAATGTTAGATAAAGAATCTGGGTTAAGAGGAACGGAAAATTTAAAGGAGGAGGAGGAGGAGGAGGAGGAGGAGGAGGAGGAGGAGGAGGAGGAGGAAAAAAAATACTTTCTAATAAATACTACAACACAAACAAATCAACATTACTTGTCATTTAATTACAAGAAAAATATGAACATGTATTTGTCATCTCTCTCTCTCTCTCTCTCTCTCTCTCTCTCTCTACTGTAGCTGGCTAGAAACAAGAAAGCTCAGGAGAGTTTGCTTACCATTAGAGAGAGAGAGAGAGAGAGAGAGAGAGAGAGAGAGAGAGAGAGAGAGAGAGAGAGAGAGAGAGAGAGAGAGAGAGAGAGAGAGAGAGAGAGAGAGAGAGAGAGAGAGAGAGAGAGAGAGAGAGAGAGAGAGAGAGAATGAATGAAGTGCCTGAAAAATACATGAAAAGCAAACACACACACACACACACACACACACACACACACACACACACACACACACACACACACACACAGTTACCAGTTCATTGTATATTCTTCACCTAGTGGAGTTTTTCAAGGGTGCTTCACAAGTCTGGCAACAACCTCACAGGAATTATGGACCATGAGTAATTAGATACGGGAAAAAAGTCATAATTAAATAGAAAAACTCTAAGTGATACTCTATATAGGCTTTGACAAACAGGTATATTGAAACGAGAAGAAATGAAGACTCAGGGAAAAAGAAATGCTGGAACAAACTGGCTTTCAAAATTGTGAGTGTATGATTTTTTTTTTTTTTTTATAGATTTGTATTTACGAGTATTTTTTTTCTTTTATGTGAGAGAAGAAACTACCCAAGGACGAAAAATAAATAAATGAATAAATAGAATAAATAAATAAAGGCCCACGTAACTCCCAGTCTTTTTTTCTATTATATTTGTATTTACAAGTAATTTTTTTTTATAAGAGGGAAAACTGGTATTTAACGATTTTTTTTATCTAATATACTCAATGCTAACACTCCTGCGAATTATTTCTATCTATAACGTACTTCTCTATAATTTTATCAGAAACGTTCCTATATATTCTCTAACGTGTCTGATATTTAACTATTTTTTCTAACATACTCAATGCTAACACTCCTGCGAACCATTCCTCTCCGTAGCACGAGTGTTTCCCAGAACTTTAATACGTCCCTCCCTATTCCCTTTAACACACCCCACCACCGTCCCCTGCCCCTCGTACAACCTTTGCATCCATCCCATCACATCAAAAGCCGAACCATCCATTCCATCCTGACCTCCAGCGCTCCCCACTCCCCATTTCGCAAAGTCGACCCTGTAACATTCACGCAGGCACCCCCACACCAACATCACGTCCACCCACTCCCCTTAAGACCATCTTCTGATACACCTCTGCGCCCGCACCCTCACACTTCCAAAAGGATCTAAAAGTAGTTATACGAGTTTTTTTTTTAAGGGTAGTTTTTACGGTTTTAGAGACAGATTAAGAAGATTTTTACATCATTAGCACGAAAGACCTTGGGGAAACTTAGCTAGTCACCTTTGTAGTCTTTCAAAATAGTCGCGGTGAGAGAACGAAGAGTTAAGAGTGTTTTTATGGTTATAGTGAAAGATTGATAAGATTTTTACATTATTAACACGTGTACGAACCTTGAGACATGACTAAAATGGTGGTACAAGAGGGTGTTTCTACGGTTGTCGTGAAAGATTAACAAGATTTCTATATTTATTAACACGAATAAGACTCTTGAGACATGACTGATCACCTCTAAAGCCTTTGAAAATGGTCGTGGTGAGAGAGCGAAGTGTTTTTCAGGATAATTTTACGTTTACGGTGGCAGAATAACGAGATTTTTACAGTATTAACACGAAAGAGACCCTTGAAACATGACTAATCACCTCTATGGCCTTTTGGAAATCGTCGTGGTGACAGAGCAAAGCGTTTCTAAGAGTGTTTTTACGGTTCCGGTGGCAGATCAACACAATTTTCATCTTTAACAGAGAAACTTAGATATTCATAACTCGGCTTTTGAAAATAGTCTTGTCGAGAGAACAAAGCGTTTCTGAGAGGTTTTAGGGTTGTCGTGACAGACTAAAAAGATTTCTACATTATTAACACGAGTAAGACCCTTGAGACATGACTAATCACCTATATGGCCTTTGAAAATAGTCGTGCCGAGAGAGCGAAGTGTTTTTTAAGGGTAATTTTACGTTCACGGTGGCAGATTAACAAGATTTCTACACTATTAACACGAGTAAGACCCTTGAGACATGATTGATCACCTCTATGGCATTTGGAAATAGTCGTGGCGAGAGAGCGAAGTGTTTGTAAGTGTTTTTACGGTTGTTGTAACAGAATAACAAGATTTTCTACATTATTAACACGAAAAAAATCCTTGAGATATGACTGACCACCTCTGTGGCCTTTGAAAATCGTCCTGGTGAAGAGCAAAGCGTTTTTAAGGGTATTTTTACGGTTACGGTGGCAATTTAACAAGATTTCTACATTATTAACAGGAGAAACTCAGATATTAACCTCTATGGCCTTTGAAAATAGTAGTGTTGAGTGAGCAAAGCGTTTTTAAGGACATTTTTACGGTTCCAGTGACAGGTTAACAAGATTTCTAAATTAATAAAAGGAGAAACTCAGTTAACAACTTCCACAACCTTTGAAAATAGTGTTGAGAGAGAGCAAAGCGCTTTAAGAGTGTTTTTTACGGTTGTAGTGACAGATTAACAAGACTTCCACATTACCAACAGGAGAAAATGCTTGAAAATCCGCCTAAACACTTCCGCGGCCTTTGAAAACACTCGTGGTGAGAGCAAAGCGTAAGAGAAATCATGTTCTTTAATGGAGGTAATGATGGATAGAGAGAAGCCCGTGTGTGTGTGTGTGTGTGTGTGTGTGTGTGTGTGTGTGTGTCTAATTTGACTATTCCCTCTTGTCATTTTTACATTAGTGTGGTATACCTAAATTATAATAAAATAGAAGAATAAAGATAGAAGAGAATACCATAGAGAAGATAGTGTAGATACTGTAATGATTAAAGCCTTTGTTTTCTGTAGGCCGGGCAATGATGTCACAGCTAACACACACTGGAAAACGAGAATAAATAGAGGCCTACTGAGATGCTAGTCCCCAAACAGTCAAGAGCTAGTATAATACACCTTACACCCATTATTGGAACACCCCTTAAAGTAAACCCACACGCTAACCCATTACTTAAAACCCCATTACTATCAACAACACCCATTACTAGCCCATATCCTTTAAAATCTTCCCCTTACTTCTCCACCCTCCCCTTCCCTTTCTCTTTCCCCTCTCCTGCTCAATTGTCCCTTCAAAACACTAACCCATTACTTAACCCCATAAACAACAACACCCATTACAAACCCATATCCTTTAAAATCTTCCCCTTACTTCTCCACCCTCCTTCCTCTTTCCCTCCTGCTCCCTTCAAAACACTAACCCATTACTTAAAACCCCATTACCATAATTCAAAACCCATTACAAACCCATATCTTTTAAAATCTAGAGCAACTGCATCCCCTTCTCTCCTCTTGACTCTCCACCCTCCCCTTCCTCCTCCTTTCCCTCCCCTGCTCACCTGTCCCTTCCATCCTACCTTGTCAGCTCAGGCAAGTAATCCCCGCTGGAAAAAGGTTAAGGGTGAGTCTCCATACCTATTCCCTTTCCTTCCTCCCCTTCCTTTCCCCTCACGTGAAATCACAAGGGAATTTTGGTAGCAGGATTAGGATTAGGAGGAGGAGGAGGAGGAAGAGGAGGAGGAGTGAAGGAATGACGATAATACGTGCGTAGGATATTTTTTCTCTCTCTCCTTATCCTTTTTCTTCTCCTCCTCCTCCTCCTCCTCCTCCTCCTCCTCCTCCTCCTCCTCCTTTCTCCTCCTCTTCCTCTTCCTCTTCCTCCTCCTGTACTATCCTGTCTCTCTTATCTGTAGCCAGTTAGAAGTAGTTACCAAACAGCCTCGAAAGGACCAACAGGTCTGTTGCTGTTTCTTTGTATTCCTCCTCCTCCTCCTCCTCCTCCTCCTCCTCCTCCTCTTCTTCTTCTTCTTTCTTCTTATTCCTTCTCCTCCCTCACTCCCTCTCCCTCTCCTTCCCTTTATTTATCTAACTCACTTTTCTCCTCCCTCCTTCTCCTGTCTTCCTTTCCTTTCTCTGGAATTTTCGGGTTCACTCTCTCTCTCTCTCTCTCTCTCTCTCTCTCTCTCTCTCTCTCTCTCTCTCGCGCGCGTCATTTTACTCTGTGTGTGTGTGTGTGTGTGTGTGTGTGTGTGTGTGTGTGTGTGTGTGTGTGTGTGTGTGTGTGTGTGTGTGTTTTGCCAACAAAGGTGTGTCTAATTGACTATTCCCTCTGCGACAGGTATGCTCAGGCCCCTTGAATGTATCCTCTCTCTCTCTCTCTCTCTCTCTCTCTCTCTTCTGCGTCATGTCTCTCATTAAGCGGGGACAGAAACACTCCTTCAACTCTCTCTCTCTCTCTCTCTCTCTCTCTCTCTCTCTCTCTCTCTGTAGACAAGTTTATGTATCATTTTAGAATTCTATGCCTCCTCCTCCTCCTCCTCCTCCTCTTCTTCCTGATCCTCTTCCACCTTCATCAGTAAGAGGTAAATAACAACCCCTCTCCCCCGTCTGTCTCTCTCTCTCTCTCTCTCTCTCTCTTTCTCTCATTTAGGTACAATGCTCCCTCTCCTTTTCTCTTCCTTTTCCTCCATTTCTCCTTCCCTCCATCCAGGAAGTCACCTCCAGGCTTTCCTCCTCCTCCTCCTCCTCCTCTTGACGCCTACGCATGGGGACGTCTCCTTTAACCTACTGAAGGAGGAGGAGGAGGAGGAGGAGGAGGAGGAGGAGGAGGAGGAGGAGTCTGTACCTTACAAATGCTGCCAAGGTGACTGATGAGTGTTCTCTCTCTCTCTCTCTCTCTCGAGAATGGAGATATTTTTGTTTATTTTCCTTTTGTATGACACACACACACAGAGAGAGAGAGAGAGAGAGAGAGAGAGAGAGAGAGAGAGAGAGAGAGAGAGAGAGAGAGAGAGAGCTAACTAAGAGAGACACGCATGAACGTTTCCTAAATATAAGCAGAACGTTTAAAGGACTCTGCTTCCCTTCTCATTATTATTATTATTATTATTATTACTATTATCATTATTATTTTGGTGGTGATAGAAGTAATAGGAGTAATTGTAGTATTAGTAATAGCTGTGTTAGTATTGTAGTCGTATTGTATTGGTAGTAGTAGTAGTAGTAGTAGTAGTAGTAGTAGTAGTAGTAGTAGTAGTAGTAGTAGTAATTTCATAATCAAATTGAAAAAAACATCCCTTTTCTACTCTTATTTAAACTACTACTACTACTACTACCACAGCCAACCACAAACCCACACCTTACCCACACGCACACCACACACCCAACCTTCCCCTCCTTCACCACCACACCATCACCACCACCACCACATCCACAACAGAGGGTGAACTGAGGCACACACACACACACACACACACACACACACACGCATGATAAGTTCCTGATGATAACAACGCGATAACACAACACGTTCAGACTTGTTAATCTACACACGAGTACATTACAGCGCTGCGTGGGACCAGTTGAAATGATAATGTGTGAGTTTAATTATATATCATTATGAGAGAGAGAGAGAGAGAGAGAGAGAGAGAGAGAGAGAGAGAGAGAGAGAGAGAGAGAGAGAGAGAGAGAGAGAGAGAGAGAGAGAGAGAGAGAGAGAGAGAGAGAGAGAGAGAGAGAGAGAGAGAGAGAGAATACAAAACACGATGCTTCACACACACAAAACAGACAACAAAACAACAGAAAACGACACACACACATACACACACACACACACACACACACACACACACACACACACACACACACACACACACACACACACACACACAGTACTACGTTATTCATTGCATGTATAGATTTCCCATACAGAGAGAGAGAGAGAGAGAGAGAGAGAGAGAGAGAGACCATAACCTCCTCTCTCCTTACCTTCCTCTCCCTCATCCCCTCACCCCCTCCCCTCAACTCCCCTCACCCTCTCCCCTCAGGTAAACTCGCCAAAAAGCTGAGCACTTGGAATACAAACACACCTGTAATGCTTTCAACAGGTAAGCTATTCGTGTGTGTGTGTGTGTGTGTGTGTGTGTGTGTGTGTGTGTGTGTGTGTGTGTGTGTGTGTGTGTGTGTGTGTGTGTGTGTGTGTGTGTGTGTGTGTGTGTGTGTGTGTGTGTGTGTGTGTGTGTGTGTGTGTGTGTGTGTTGTTTTCTTTAATATCGGTGTTTTGAAGGAAGTTTACAGGGATCGCATGCATAATCTCTCTCTCTCTCTCTCTCTCTCTCTCTCTCTCTCTTTCTGGCGGGAAAATCCAATCCGCTGTCAGCACTCCGGATATTATATTTCGGAGAGAGAGAGAGAGAGAGAGAGAGAGAGAGAGAGAGAGAGAGAGAGAGAGAGAGAGAGAGAGAGAGAGAGAGAGAGAGAGAGAGAGAGAGAGAAAGGCAACACAACATACGTATATTTCTCTCTCTCTCTCTCTCTCTCTCTCTCTCTGCTGCCAGAATTCACGGTACATGTTACTAATTAGCACTACTAGGAGAGAGAGAGAGAGAGAGAGAGGAGAGAGAGAGAGAGAGAGAGAGAGAGAGAGAGAGAGAGAGAGAGAGAGAGAGAGAGAGAGAGAGAGAGAGAGAGAGAGAGAGATATTGGTCAGAGTGTTGCACTATTCCTGTGATGGCTCGTGTTGTGTTGTGTTTCATCGTCATGTTATATTGAATCATTGTGCAGCGCCGTTATAAAAACAATCACCCTCTCTCTCTCTCTCTCTCTCTCTCTCTCTCTCTCTCTTCAATTCACATGTCTAACAAAAATACTGTAATATGATTTTAGTTCTTTTTACTATAGTTTTGAATGATTTTCCTACCATAAACACTATTACTACAGCATGATCTCTCTCTCTCTCTCTCTCTCTCTCTCTCTCTCTCTCTCTCTCTCTCTCTCTCTCTCGCATTTTAATGGACTTTTTTTTTTCGTTTTCTATTATTTTGTTGTCCTTTGCCAGTTAATGTATATAAAAAGTCAGAATTTTTACTAACCCCATCCCTCCCCCCCTCCCTCCTCTCTCTCTCTCTCTCTCTCTTTCTACGATTTATAGGAAGATAGACGAAATGAAAAAAAAAAAAAAAACATTATTATTATTACTTATACCTAAACACACACACACACACACACACACACACACACACACACACACACACACACACACACACACACACACACACACACACACACACACACACACACACACACACACACACACACACACACACACACACACAAAGGACGAGAAAATTAATGAAGCAAAAAACGAGAATTTAAAAAGAGAGAAAAGAAAGAAAGAAAAGGATTAAACTAACATTTCTTTCAAGACTTTCAGAACACGTGACCATCTTCATCTTCCTCTTCCTCTTCTTATTCTTCTTCCTCCTCCTCCTCCTCCTCCTCCTCTACGTGATCTAGATAAAGCAGCTTCCGTGAAAAAGTTGAAGAGGAATGAAAAAAATGAGAGAGAGAGAGAGAGAGAGAGAGAGAGAGAGAGAGAGAGAGAGAGAGAGAGAGAGAGAGAGAGAGAGAGAGAGAGAGATTAATTAACCACTCAATTCACTGACAAATGTAATTATAACGATACATTGAAAAACTTTTACAATTATCACCATTATTGTTATTATTATTATTATTATTATTATCTATTGGACTACGAAACTCTCTCTCTCTCTCTCTCTCTCTCTCTCAACCCTAGTTACTGCTCCCTCTGCCCTCGCGCACCAGAGGCAAATGGACGTGAACAAGAAAATTAAATAAAGGCAACTCGTATAAATGTTGACAACCTCACATCAACATCAACATCATCAACAACAACAACAACAACAACAACAACAACAGAAGAGAAAAAAAAACGGTAAGACAAACAGACTGAGACACAGACAGAAAGCTAGACAAGAGGAGAGACAGAAAAGACGAAATGATTAAGGAAGAGGAAGAGGAGGAGGAGGAGGAGGAGGAGGAGGAGGAGGAGAAAACAGGAAAGGAAACAAAAGGAGACGGAAGGGGAAGGAAGAGAAGAGAGGAAAGGAGGAAGAAGTGAAGAGTAAAGAGAGAAGAGAAAGAGAGAGTGAGTAAAGAGAGGAGAGAGCGAGAGGATGATGCTGTCAACAGGTTCAGTATTGATTCTGTACAAGTTACCTACAGCATGACTTGGGCCAGAAGGAGGAGGAGGAGGAGGAGGAGGAGGAGGAGGAGGAGGAGGAGGAGGAGGAGGAGGAGGAAAAATGAGTGAAAACAGATATACTAAGGAAAGGAGCAAGAGGAAGGGAGATGAGAGAGAGAGAGAGAGAGAGAGAGAGAGAGAGAGAGAGAGAGAGAGAGAGAGAGAGAGAGAGAGAGAGAGAGAGAGAGAGAGAGAGAGAGAGAGAGAGGGCTAAGGGATTAAATCTTGAAATTGTGTGGTGCAGGAAACACAATTTCACAACAACAACAAAATAATAATAATAATCACTAACAACTACACTATTTCTATCAATCTTAGGCTCGTCTTCTGAAACACTTTGCTTCACCTCAATGATTTCAAAAAGCTTTATCTAAATTTACACGAGTTTTTGAGGTGCTTTTATGGTTTTAGAGGCAGAGTGACAAGATTTTTACTTTACTAACTGAAGAAACACTCCTTAAAAACCCGCTAATCATCTCAGTGGTCTTTGAAAATAGTAGAGATGAAAATAAAGCGTTTTTAAGGTGTTTTTATGGTTCTAGAGGCAGAGTGA
>NC_059279.1:1232500-1255000 GCF_017591435.1 Portunus trituberculatus | reverse complement strand
TGATTATAATTTCACGTCTCTTCCTGGAGGTTCAGCTTTAAAGTGAGCCTAAAACTGCTTCATCTATTAAAGTGAATGCCAGGATTACCTTCTCTATCAATCATTGCATACATTTGTCAAGTGCAGCCTTCCTGCCCCCCTCTTTACCCCAAAAACCTCCAATACCACACTAAGCACGCCACCAATGAAATGCACCAAGCCACACACACACACACACACACACACACACAGATATTATGCTGAATGAGATGTAAGCTTGAATTAATTTGTGGAATGAAATGGAGGACCCAAGATTTGCTCATAATTCAAAAGAGAACCCCAAATAATGCCAAGTGGAGATGCCTTTCTTTGTGTGTGCATGTCTGAGGGTCGCCTGTATTGTCAATGGATCCTTTGTATTGTGTTGAATAACATACTCATCTTCTATTCTAGACTGATGAATCAAACATATATACAATTTTGCTCTAGAATATAAACACAGCATTCGGTAAATAAAAGTCTTCTGTCGTCTAAAGGCACAGAGAGTGACAGAGAACGAGATGAAGAGATAAAACTGCAGAAGATAGAAAGAGAATGAGAGATACAATAGAAGACACAGGAGAGAAGCAACTGCAGAAGACTAGTGAGGTAAATGGCAAAGAAGTTAATCCTCAAGTGATCAGATAAGCCGTAACTTGAAAGGTTGAGACATGAAGGGGGAAGCTAATAACACAAAACACAGTACATATCAGAAGTGAAGGCAGATTACCCTACCTCTGATCATGACTGTACAAGCAGAGAATGAGGCAACACGAAGGCAACAAAAGAGCATGAGGGAAGACGCATGAAGCCAGCAGGGGCCTTCAATGAGTACTTACAGTGAAGGGAAGAGACAGGTGCTAGTGAGTCCCAGCAGTGCATATTGGTCTGTAAGGGAAGGAAAACATGGTCAGGCACACAGCTCTACCTTCACCAACAGTAGAAGAGATGGAACAGAGGCAGTATGATGAAGATGGTGAGAAGAGAATGGGGAAGAGATGGAACAGAGGCAGTATGGTGGTGATGATTAGAGGATGAGGAAGGGATGCAACAGAGGCACTATGGTGAATATGATGAGAAGAGGATAGGGAAGGGATGCAACAGAGGCAGTATGGTGAAGATGGTGAGAAGAGGATCAGAAAAGGACCATGAGCAGAGAGGAGAAAAAGATGAGGAGAAAGAAAATACTGAAGCAAAACATTTCCACATAACTCAAGAAAAATCAGCAATTCATGGCATTTTACAATTAGTATACAAGGCCACTAACAGCAGTCTACCTGATCTTATCCTATACATGTTACTAGTGTATATGTAAATAAAACCAACACACTAATGTAAACAAAATCAACACATTGCCATATTTCTATAACAACACACTAATGGCTTCAATAAGGGGTAACTGCACATGAAAAACAGTGCACGTCATTAATAAAATAACAATTATCCAACCACAACAAAACGTCCATACTCTTTTTACACAAACAAAAACACAACACTCCACTTATTTTCTAGAGGACCAGTGGGCCTTTTTTTCTTCTTTTTTTTCAAGGATTTTGTTGTCCTTGGCTGGTCGTCTCTACTATAATAAAAAATAAAAAATATATATAAAAAAATAAATATGAAAAAAATATAATAAAATCATATGTGCACCAAGATATTTTTTCACAAACGCAATTTAAGACCTAATCTGACACCACTGTAAATGCATCATCATAAAATTATCAAGCAATATTACTTAACCACATCTTAATGAACAAAATAAGATACCACAGAACACCTTAACTTCATCTGTATATCAGAGATTAACCCCATTTACTAGATAACTTTCCTCATAATCTTCTCCAACCTCTCAGACACTTAGCATGACAGTCTCTTAACCCTTCTGTACTGAGACATATTTTTACCTTGAGATTTGTGTACAATTAGACCATTTCATTGACATTAGGAAGGGCTTATGGAGGTTAGAAGACTAATAGCCAGAGTCTTCACTATTCTATTCCCACACATGAGTTTCTGAAGCTGTATAAAATCACCAAATAGTAAGTAGAATGAATATGGAAATGCGTCATGGTACTGAAGGGGTTAAACAATTCTGTAGTCTAAAAATAGAAAACCACCCATTTGATTTCCCTTTTTCTATGACAAAGCAATTTTTTTCTTTTATGGTTCTCTAAATGTTCATAGGAAACAAACACAATAGTAAAAGAATGAAGTAATCACTAGTAAGTCAATACAATGCATTTTTCATCCCCCTACCAGCTATACACATTACTCAATCTTCTATCTTACCTCACTCTGCATGAAAATAAATAAGACATCTAAATAACTCAACCTCATAACTTACATTACAAAATTTAACCAGGTTTAACTCAAGCAATATGAAATCTTTCTTGTCTTGCTTTCTGAGGTTGCATGAGGAAATAGTGATGAAAGAACCACGTGTATTATTGAGAACTCGAATTATAATGCTTTAAAACAGAACATGCAGCTCAACAATATACCAGTGAGGTGTGGTTAATATTTCAATAACTTGGCTCATCACGATCTTATGGAACAGAGCTTTGAGTTATCTGCTTCCAGTGACTTGTCATTCATACGCCAGTTTCCCACTCCATACGAGAGGGATGAGATGCAGCTGCAGTTCTAATGTCAAAGAAATCAATGACAGGGATATGAGAGGAATATTAAGATTACAGTAGCTGCTTATGTATATCCTTAACCCCTTGAGTACCATGACACATTTCCATATTCATTCTGCTTACTATTTGGTTATTTTATACAGCTTCAGAAATGCATATGGGGGATTAAAATAGTGAAGACTGTGGCCATTAATCTCCACAGACCCTTCCTAATGTCAACAAAGTGGTCTAAGCATACACAAATCTCAAAGTAAAAATGTGTCCCAATACTGAAGGGGTTAAATTGAAAGACTATGATGTGCCTAAACATTTTCTACCCATTCAAAGTTTCCAGTCTTGTTTATTTTAGTTCCTGTAGTCTTCTGTTCTTCAATCAATGACAGGGATCAGAGAGCAATATTAAGATTACAACAGCAACTTATGTACATCCTTTAATTGATAAACTATGATGTGGCAATACATTTTGAAAGCTGTCATTCCCCTCCAAGCAGCTTTTAGTCTTGGGATAACTCATCAAAGTACACACATTCACCAGCATTCCCTCCATGACATGAAGGCTAAGGCGTATCATCATCAAGGGGGCGGCAGAGAGAGCCAGGCCACCGCTACCCTCGCCCACCACACAGCAAGCAGACCTGTGTTACGTAACAACACTAACAACTCAATTATCCTGAAGTGCATTGTTATGTTGTGAAGTCCCTCAGATCTTAGGGTTGTGGTAGTAACCAATGAGTGGTGAGAGAGAAGGTCCTCATTAAGGCATACAAAGGTGAAGAACATGGTGTACCCTTTGCCCCTGACGCCCGAGGACAAGGAGGGAGCACCGCCCCCTTCACAGGAGTGCCCGCCACCTCTCCTCACCTGGTGCGGGCGGGAGTGGCGCCTCTGCCTGCCTTCCCTGCCCTCATATATCGCTGCCGGACTCTGCTTCCTCTCCTAACTCAATCTACTTCACAGCCAGCCACACAGTCCGCCACACTCCGCCGCTACACCGTCATCTTCAGTCTTGACACTCACAAACGTAAACAGTGGCAGTGCTCGCCGGCAGTGTCGCTCCTCAGCCCTAGCGCCTCCTGCTACCTTCTCTCACCCTCAGGCGTTTATTTCTCTCATTTCCACCGCTTTCAACAGGCTCCAGTGATGATATTTATGGTTTTAAGGGAATTTTGACTAATCTAATGGTAGTACGGCAAAGTGTTTAACCTAATAACGAGAGAAAGCAGCCATTGAAAGCCTTGACTGCTCATACCACAGGTCTTTGAAGTAGCCTTTTTGAGAATCTAAGCGTCCCAAAATACGGGTGACAGTTTACATTGTTTTGTGTTTCTTTTAGCTTCTAAGGAATGGTTATTGAGTTGGAATCATTGCAGAGTTCCCCATAGAGGATTTTGTCATTCATATTGTGGAGATGAGAAATAAGGTGGGATGATATTGCAGCCAAGCGGTATAGCATTTCTCCTTTAAGCTAGCCACATCCGCTACTCAAATGGAAGGCTATTTGGCTCCTCGGCAGATTCATCACTGAAAACCTTTGGAATATGTGTTGCTTAGCGTCTTCAGT
Source organism: Portunus trituberculatus (assembly GCF_017591435.1). Classification (NCBI taxonomy): domain Eukaryota; kingdom Metazoa; phylum Arthropoda; class Malacostraca; order Decapoda; family Portunidae; genus Portunus; species Portunus trituberculatus. The sequence continues at coordinate 1,250,782 of NC_059279.1, read as the reverse complement.
AGCATCAAGCATGTGTCCTACGTGGCATTAAAATTTCACAAGTTTTCTTTGTCTACGCTAACATTATTGAGCGCGGAAGAGATGACCGTGGCAACACTGACGCCTCTAAACAACAGAAAATGGTTCACAAGGTTACACGGAAACTAAACATTAAACTGACTGATTTTACATTTGCATTACAACTTTCCAGGTGACTAACACAAAATGAGGTACAAATGTATCAAATAGATACAAATATGACTCTACTAACACTTGCACAAAATATCTTCCCAGCCTTGCAAACTACAATCACTTGTTTATATATTCTGTGATTCGTATCCATAAACAGATTTAGCACACTTTGAAACGCATTTAATAAACAACAGCCTTGAAACGTGATTAGCGGTGATAAAGAAGCAATAGTGACAGTCAAGGTTTTTCTTATATTTAGCAAGCTTATCGTCAAACTGGCCTCTCTTGTCACATCCCTTACCCCTTTTCATTTAATTCAATTTCAATTAACAATTGAACATATTTTTCACGGAACTGAGACGGAAATGACCTCCTCGATCCCTTGTTGCATACACTGTTACAATTAAGTTATCAATCAATCTATCTATCATGACACATCGTTGCAGCATTATTATTATTACCATTTCCATGGTTATTAATAAATAAATCTCAAAGGTCAGACGTGATCAGTGTCACTCTCTCTCTCTCTCTCTCTCTCTCTCTCTCTCTCTTTTGTAGTCTATTTTTTGCGACAATAAAGCCATCAATCAATTTCTGTGTGTGTGTGTGTGTGAAGGAAAGATAATGATGGTGTAAATTCTTATAGGCTCGTTGTCAGCGGGAAATGTTTACACGATCACAGGCGGCAACCACAAGTCAACATCAGTAACAGCTGAGCACCAAGCATTTCAAACACCGGCGAACTTAACAACCTCAACAGGGAAGAAATATAACGTGTCTCAATAAAGGTAAGTGGTGTGAAGGTGTATGAAGGAGAAGCAGCAGTTGTAGTTGTAGTATTAGTAGTAGTTTATGTCAAGGAGGAAGGGAAAGAGCAACACTAATACTTATTACATTTCATTCATCCCTCGGCATTGTATATTCTCATCTTCCAGTGCCCACCCAAACCAGCCGTCTAGAGGGAAAATAGCTCAGGGAAATTGGTGAAATATAGGCTTACAACTATAAGATTGGTGAATATATACAAAGCTTTACTCTATTTCAGGGTATGGACACTAAAAAGTACCATTGAACATGAAATAAGGGAAGCTGCAAGAAGTTTACTTGTGTGTTTATATATTACTCGGTAAATTTGTAGTTTCGACCAGTATACCCTATCTTATATTACTTTTCCGTATGTCTAACAAGCTTGGGGACCTGGAAACCTAACCTAACCTTATTATTAATTTCCGATTGGGTAAAATGGGATTAGAAATGCTCATAGAAGTGTGATCTAGACCGTGCGAATGTGTCTAGTTATGTGTGGTGTATTGGTTGACTGCAGTAATTCCCTTAAAACTATAAAATTGGTGAAATATACGAAGCTTAACTGTATTTCAGGGTATGGACACTAGAAAGTACCATTGGACATGAAATAAGGGAAGCTGGAAGAAGTTTATGTGTGTATTTATATATTACTCTACCTATATCCAGTGATCACCTCTATCCATACAATTATTAACCAGATACAGGTGACGCCCGAGACAAAGTATTATTTCGCTACACGGCATCCTGTGTCACGGGAGCCAGACATGTTTCTCCTTGTATGTTTTGTCATGTTCAGTATTTCGGCAGATGAATTATGCCAACAAATCAAATAATAAACATAGCAAGTCAATTTTGAATGATGAAAGGTATTCCAGGAGCAAAAAATAAGTAAGAATAAGTAAAGTGGCATTTTCTAAGCTTGTGACTCGGACAATGATTAGGTTATGCTTAATTTTTAGGATGTGGACTTTTTAGGGTTGATCTCAGTAAGCCACACCCTTCAGATACTAACTCCTCACTTATTTCAATGTGCCGATCTTGTCATTTGGAAATTACTGTATTAATGAAGTATAGATAGTCACAGTTAGGTTAAAAATACCCTTAGTTACTTGCTATTTTGAGATTATGTGGTACAAGTTTGAGGTTTTGGGGATGTTAAATTATATTGGTACTTAGGTGAAGTGCTGAGAGAAAACAGCTACAGTCAATTAATTTTAACACCACAAGATTAAATTAAGTGTACCTCTCTTGATGCAACCCATTACTCAAACACTTCTTATCTATTGTAGTAATGTTTTTTTTATTATTATTATTTTTTTTTAAGGTAAGAGTGGAAATCTGGTCAAGGGCAACAAAAACGATTAAACAAAAAGGCCTACTTAATGCCAGTCCCCGAGCAGGTCTGAGAGAATTAGTTAAAAGAATGTGATAGATGTCTTGATTATTAGTGTCATAATGAATTTTAACACTTTCTTTCCTCACCTGTTCTGGTATTAATTCTTCTGCTCAGAGTTTTCCGAAGTGTGCAGCATGGAGGTGAATGTGGCGCCGGCTGTGACCATTAAGGTGCGGTCACAGGTGCAGTGTGTTGAGTTCTCCCCCTTTGAGTGGTCTCGTGGGCTGCTGGCTGTCGGTCTGCCCACATCTGTTGCTGTCTTTACTGTGAAAATGAAGGTACTGGATTAGTGGGGCTGTGGAGTGATGGTTGTCTAATGAGGACCAAAGACTAACATTTTCTTGATTCTGGAAACTTTCTTAAGAGATAATGTGGACTTCTTGAAGTGTAGCTCAGTGGGAAGAATCAAACTTCTTCATTGTATACTTGAATCACCACAAGTTGATCTTTTATCCTCAGAGTTTTTAAAGCTTGCACATCTTCTATATACAAACACAAGAGAACTCTGAATAATAGAAAAATAATTACTTGCCTGTACACTGTGTTGATGTGAAGCACACACTGGCAGGAGGAGAGTGATGGCAGCAGTGATGATGAGTTTGAGCAGGTGTGGGAGTGGCACGCCTCCAGCCAGCCAGTGTCCATCGCCTGGAGTCCCAGCTCAACCCTCCGAGCAGCGCCCGCCTGCCTTCAGGTTGCTGTGGCCTCTGCTGACCATAAAGTTCGCCAGATTTCCTCAGACTTAGGCGAATCAAATGTTGTACAGGTGAGAAGTATTTGTAAATTTTGCTCCCTGTTTTAACTTGCAGTGTAAGTATTACATAATTTAGATACATACTTTTAATCACTCATTGATTGAATGTGAGATGCAGGAACTGCCATATTGATATCCTCTCCTTGTGGATGAGTTCTTCCTACAAAACAAGAGTTAACTGTTGCAATGCTTCACAGGAAATCTTGAGCCACACAGACTTCGTGAACAGTGTCACCTACAACGGGGACAGTGGGAGTCTGGTGGCCTCTGCCGGGGACGACTTGACGGCCCGGGTGTGGGACAGCTCCTCACAGACACAGATTTCAAAGTTCCTATTAACATCACCAGGTACACTGTCAAATACCACAACCCCTCAACTCCATTTAGAGCTTAATTTGTATTTTGAAATGAATAATCACTCATATTACCTCTGGCACAAATTTCATGCATGTTTACGTATACTAAATAGAAAAATCTGAAAGAATAAGAACAGTCACATAAACAAGACATGGTAATTGATGGAAAAATAGAAAATCCCAAAGAAGAAAAAGGAACTTACTTAAACAACACACATGATAATTCATTGTGCATGCTTACATATACAAATAGAAAATAAAGAAATAGAAATTAAACCTCTCAAACAACGCACACAATAATATCTGATGGTGCATGTTTATAAATACAAAATATAAACAAAAGAGAAAAAAATGGTCACAAAATAATACAGAAAAATGGTCACTCAAGCCAACACAATAATAGCAGATTTCTCGGCGTCAGGAATGGTGGTTCGTTTTCACCCGGACGAACCAGACCTGCTGATGGTGGCGGAGAAGAAGGGAGTGCTGCGGGTGTACTCGGTCAGCAGCGGATGCTCCACTCTGTACCTGAGATGCTCGGGTCCATTGCTGGGTGCTGACTGGTCCATCCCCGAACCAGCACTCATTGTGGCTGCCGGGGCGAAGGGACTCACTGTGTGGAATGTTGCCTCGCTCCAGTAAGTTGAGGCATTCATTATTTTGAAGCTGTCTGTAGTTAAGCATTAGTGTCATTTTATTTAGAGTCCCTGATGAGGCTGGGTGTTTGTCAGTGTGTGGGTGGGTGGTGGTCAGCTGGGTTGTCAATGGGGTGTTCTCTGCATGTCTTGTCTTGGCTCAGCGAGGGCACTTAATGAAAGACAAGAATTAGTAGAGTTTCATGTTTAGATTTTTCATACAATGTTTAGTGAAATGAAAAGTTAAATAGGTGATTCTGTATATATTTTTCTCTACATTAGCTTAACACGTTTCTTACAAATAGTAGTAACTTTTATCTACTGTTGATGTTTACCATTAGACAAAGCTTTATAATATTTTTTTTTCTTTACATTAGCTCCACGTTTCTTACAAGTAGTAGTAACTTTTATCTAGTTGTGTTAAGATTGCTATGTGTATGTACTGCTTTGCAAGGCTTTTTAAGAAACACCTTACCTACACTTTGGGAAATTCTATCAAGATGAGGTAGCATTTATTGTTTTGAGTTTGAGCCATTGTGAGGAACTCTTTTTGCTTCATGGAAAGGAAATATGTAGGTCTAAATAAAAAAAAAAGCATAAATAGCAATGACTAATATGATGAAAAACACACTAAAACAAACTTATCTATGCGAGGTGTAAACATTTCATACATAACTTACACTGAGTAGGATATGGCATAGAGAAACAAACCCTGGCTGCTCCATGGCAAGTAGAATTAAACATAGAATACAACACTACACATCCTGCCAATCCTGCACTGTACCCTCCTTATTGATCCTGCGGTGGTTCCTCTCGCAGGCCACACAGTGAGGTGAAGGAGGTAGGGCTGGGGGATCGAGTGCTGGATGTGCAAGTGTGCCGGTCAACAGTGGGTCTTGTGGCCACTCACGCTGCGCCACACACCGTCCGAGTCTCTCACTTCCACTCCAGCAAGATTCCCATCACTGCTCATCTGAAGGTTAGTGTTGGGAAGAATTTGGGTGTTGGTTAACTCTTTTACTGTGATATGAAGCAATTGATACCACCAAAAATAATGCTGGTCTTTATAACCATTGGCAAGAAAGAAGTGGATTAGAAAGAATGGGTTTTGCATTTCCCTATTTACCTCTGTTTTCAGTTCTATAAGTCATATGTATCCCTAAGATAAACCTGGCTTTGTTTTCAGTCTTATTATCTCATGTTCTGTATGTTTTAGTCTCTTACATTAACTTGTCCTTTGCAGTCTTTGTATTTCCTTGTTTGTGCCAGCTTTACATGCCCTATATGTCTCTCAGTATTATTTCCCTTTTGTAGTCTTTATGATTCCATGTTTTTTTCTATTCTATCTGCCCTATTTGTCTCAGTATTATTTGCCCTATTTGCTTTTAGTCTCTCGGTATTATTTTCCTTATGCGGTCTCTGTATTTCCAGGTTTGTTTGAGCTCTACATGCCCTTTCTGTCTCTCAGTATTATTTAACTACACCTAAAAGATAAAGGAAAGGGGTATTTTTCCATCTCTTTCTGATTCCTGCCTCCTTGCTTCCTTCTGAGTGTGGTGTGTGTTACGGGACAAGGACTGCTATGTAGAGTTTTGATAGACTCTTGTAGCTTCCCTTATTTTTCTCATGTTTTCATGTGTCTTAAAAGCTTTGGTGTTCTCTACAGGTTGTCGGGGGAATGAGCTGGCACCAGAGTCAACCCTACCTGGCTGTCGGCTCTGACCGCAAAGTTCTCTTGTGGAAGATTGACAACATATAAAGACAATTTTATATAGTTTGATCCTTAACAATTCAAGGAAAAAGTGTGATGTTTTGTGTTGAATAATTGATGGATGATTTTGTTATTAAATATGAGCAATAATGTGACTGTGTTGTTTTGGTTACCCATGATGATGATGATGATGATGATGATGATGATGATAGTGATGATGGTGATGTCATAACAAAATATCTAAACTACTACAGGTTCCTTATAAAGTTACTGGGGTAGCCAAGTCATGCCATGCTAATAAGTTTGTACGTTTATAATAAAAATGTAACTTTGAAAACAGTTTAGTCTTTTCCAGTCATCTTGTGTCACTAACCTTCCATATAATAATTTGGCACTCACTCTCTTCCTGTCTATGTACCAAGCTGGCAATCTATTATGGGGGGCTAGACATTCTAACACTCATAATTCACATTCAGCCCATCGGAGTCTTGTAGAACACCTTAGGGAACACTAACAACACCCACATGAGCTCAGGCATAACACAGCTGGCCACACACACAGCAAGGCTCAACAGAATATACTGGTTTATCCTTCTCTTTCATTGTTCTCTGCCTTTTCTACGGTAAACAAAACTTTCCACATTGACTCTAAAATTAATTGAATACTTAACTAATGCAGGAAGGCAGTGGCATAGTGGATAAGGGGGTGAACATGGGATTGGGCAGACATCCATGTGTAGGTTCGAATCCCACCTAGATACTTTGCCATTTGTCGAGTGGTTTAAAGTTGCCTACATGTCACCATGATACCCATGTTCTAGGTGGTTACACCAAAGATGCACTTGGGTGGTGATATGGGCCCTAATATGGATACCACTATAAATAAAACTGCCTGCGCCTCCAATGCATGAAGCTGAAAAGTACCTCCAATACTCTTTAAGTAAACCTACAGGTGCTATAGACCAGGACATTAAAAAAAATAGTACACATCAGTCTTCTATGTATGATGGTTTATCTCTTGTCCTTTCATAATGGTCTCTGCCTTGCCTCCCATCAAAACTTCCTTTAAACTCAGAAATAAATGCTCAACTAATACACTTCATATCAGTCTTCCATATTTCTCTACTCCCTTCAGTAATGGCCTCACTTTTGCAACAGACAGCACATCTCCCAACCCTTCCATTGCATAACCAGAGAGAGATTTTCCCTGAGGTCCATTACTGTTATTATCCCTTGCAACACATTTCTTTTGCCTTTCCCGTCACTCACACCTGATTTTTTCCCTCTTCCACTACTCTCTCTCCCCTTCCCCCCTCTCTCTCTCTCTCTCTCTCTCTCTCTTTGGACTATATTCTCAAATACTTCTGTACTGCACCTCCACTACATTTAAGAGGCTCTAGTTAAGGTTATGTATGTTTTAAGTGTGTTTTATACGGTTTTTGTGACACATTAACATGATTTCTACATTGTAAGCAGGAGAAACACTTCGAGAAACTGGTGACTCATTTGTGGCCTTGGAAAGTCTTGGTGAGAGAGCAGTGTTTAAAAGTCCTACTGATCCTCCTTTCTCTCTCTTGATGTGGCCTTGAAAATGTCTTAGTGAGAGTGAAAATGTCTTGGTGAGAGTGAAAATGTCTTGGTGAGAGTGAAAATCTCTTGGTGAGAGTGAAAATGTCTTGGTAAAAGTGAAAATGTATTGGTGGGAGTGAAAATGTATTGGTGGGAGTGAAAATGTATTGGTGGGAGTGAAAATGTCTTGATGAGAGTGAAAATGTCTTGGTGAAAGTGAAAATGTCTTGGTGGAAGTGAAAATGTCTTGGTGAGAGTGAAAATGTCTTGGTGAGAGAGCAAAGCGTTTAGAAATACTGGTGCGTCTTTGAAAATGTCTTGGTGAGAGAGAAAGCGTTTAAAAATAATGGTGTGTCTTTCTCTCTCTCTCATAACCTTCTGGCTCCTCAAGGGTGATGCGCGAGGCCGTGTTGTCCAGGAACCGCTTAAGTGTGACCTCGACCCAGAAGCGGTGAGGCTGCACGAGGGTAAACACCACAGGGTAGGTGTGCGCCTTGTTAGCGAACGCCCCCACGCCCATCACCCGCACCCTGCCCGTCCTGCCGTCCTCCGCCAGCAGCACCGCCTTCCCCGTCTGAGAGAGAGAGAGAGAGAGAGAGAGAGAGTGGGAGCTTGTCATCGTCACTTCCAGGGCCGTTTCTAGCTTTGTGGGGGGGGGGGGGGCTAGGCAAGATGCTGTTTGGGGGGCCCTAGATTTCAATTTTTCGTCGGAGCCCCTGGGTGACTTAGGAAATTAAAATTTTCCAAGCTACCCAGGGGGCCCCCTGGTGGCTTGGGGGCCCTAGGCAATCGCCTTGTCCGCCTATAGCTAGAAACGGCCCTGGTCACTTCCTTTCAATTTGGTTCTTTCTTATTCATGCTTCTTAACAGTTTACAATACGCACATATGAAGACAAATAAAAATAATTAATAAATAAATGAATAAGAAAAAAAAACTAACAAATAAAATGAGACAAAACAAACACCCCAGAAAACAAACAAGCTCTTCTTACAACATACAAAAACAAATTAAAATAACAAGTAAGTAAATGAATAAGAAAAGAAAAATAAATAAATAAACCAACAGAAAATGAGAGACAAAACAAACCCAAAATCAAACAAGCTCTTCTTCACACGGCCATGACAGCTTGCACTAGCCTACCACTTGCTGCACGAGACACACAACTCGGTCCACACATTACAACAACACTCACTTGTAAATATAATGTAAAGAGACTGGACTTTTTATTATTATTTTTTTTATTTATACCATGTGGGCTTTTCACGGGAATTTATGGGCTAAAGGGGATACTTTTTTGGGGGTACCTCCTATCTCAAAGCCCACCCGCTTTGCATGTCCTTTCTCTATGGCTCTCTATACCTCACTCCACTATTTCAAAAGGCTTCATTTGAATTTACACGAGATTTTGAAGGTATTTTTGTGGTTCTAGAGGTAGAGTGACAAGATTTCTACATCATTAACTGGAAAAACACCCTTGAAAACCACGGTAGTAATTTCTGCGGCCTTAGAAAATTGTCGGGGTGAAAGAGCAAAGCGTTTTTGAATTGTAAGAACCCTTATTCCTTATTCCCACTGTGTATGTAGTAAAGTCAGCCGCTCGAGTGAACTTTTTCCATTTTTTTTTTCATTATTTTTTCCTCATTGCGTCCTCTTCTTTTACTCAAAGTTTATTCATGCCACGCTTCAGTACCTACGTCTTTCCGTCTTATTCTGTCTACCCACAATCCTCCCCCGTCACTGGTATTAGCATTGCCTTCATCACTGGTTTCCTCCTCATTCCTCCTCTTCCCATGTCCAAAATACCACAACCTTACCTTCTCTTCCATGTCACACACCTCACACATGGTTAGAAAAAAACAAGCACTAATATAACGTATCCCACCACCACTACCACCACCACCACTACCTACCTCGTCAAAATCCACCGAGGCGCACACGTGTTTTTCATTCAACACTTGCAGGAGGGTCGTGGTGAGGTTGGGGCTCGAGTCCACACTAAGCACCCCACTTCGACACCACACGGGGCCGTACACACTCGCCTCCTTCACGTACACCTCCGCGTCCCGCCCTGCCCTGCTTGGTGAGACGGTGGGTCCTGGTGGCGGAAGAGACAGGAAAAGAAGTAAGGACTGCAGGAAGAACAAAGAAGTGAAGGAAAGGAGGTAGGATGTGAAGGAGAAAGGGAACTATAGGGAGTGAGGGAAGGAAAGAAGAATGGGAAACGGAATAGGGATGATAGAAATTAAGGGATGGAAGAAAAGAAGAAATATGACAGAAAGGTGATGAATACAGAGAATAAAGAAAAGAAAAAGGGAAAGAGCGCGAGAATAATACAGTGGAACCATGCGTGCTTTGGGGTCCGAGGGGTCTCCAAGCACACAGGTTCGAATCCTGTCCACGGTCCGAGTGTAGGTTGGGCTTCCTCACTCAGGGCAACACTTTCCTAGCGGGTGGGCTTTGAGATAGGAGGTACCCCAAAAAGTATCCCCTTTAGCCCATAAATTCCCGTGAAAAGCCCACATGGTATAAAAAATAAGAAAAAAACTAAAATCATAATAAAAACCAGTGAAAGTGAAGGATAATAGGATACTCACTCTCTGGGATGACGTTGTATCCTGCCACGACGCCCCTGAAGGCAGTGAGAGGGTCCGGCTCCTCCAGTATCCCTGGCAGACACACGGGCTGGATGTCATCTGCGTCAGGAGAGCGTGAGAAGCGCCGCGCTCTACTGAACCACCTTATTATTGGCCACGGCAGAGAGGCCAACGCGATTTTCTCATGCACTCAACGTGACCACCGGTAAGTGTGTGTTATGTGTCTCGTCACGGGTGGCTGGCCTGGGTACAACACTGGCGCGGCTCGTGGTGAAATGAGATGTGTGTGTGTGTGTGTGTGTGTGTGTGATTCGAGTCATTGGTTCGTTCTCTTCCTGCTACAGTAACGAGGCTTTATCACTTTTATCAGCGCGACAGCTGCATTAAAAGGTTGCAGAATAGAGGAACTGTGTGAACGTGTGTGTGCGTGGTTATTCTTGCCTCTTACTCTATGGGTCAGTCAGTCTTCAGAAACGCTTTGCTCTCTCGCCACGACTATTTTCCAAGGCCACTGAGGGAATTTTCAAGAGTGTTTCTCCAGTTAATAATATAGAAATCTTGTCAATTTGCCTCTAGAACCGTAAAAACACCTTAAAAAACTCGTGTAAATTTAGATAAAGCCTTTCGAAACAGTGGAGGTGAAGCGTAAAAGTGTTTGAGAATACGAGTCTTACATCTCACTAGACCAGCAACTCTTGAACCGAAAGATGCACAGAAAGGTTGCAAGATTCGAAAGTGTTCAAAATACGTGAATGAAGCTCCGTCTTGCCTAGTTAACTCTGCACCACACCACACCAAGTCACCAACACCATTCAGAAACGCTTTACTCTCTCACCACGACTATTTTCAGAGGCCAAAGAGATGATCAGCCGATATCTCATGACTGTTCCTCCTATCAATAATGTAGAAGTCACGTTATTCTGCCATTTAAATCGTAAAAACATGCGTAAAAAAACCCGTCGTATTTCTGCAAGAGCCTTTTGAAACTAAGTGCGCGCAGAAGTGTTTTAGTATCATTTTTTTTTTTTTTTTTTAATGAAAGATGCACTGAAAGCTTTTTGAGATTCGAGTGAGTGTTCGAGATAGCTGAGTGCTTCGTCTCGTCTCGTCTCGCTGCCTCGCGTTCGTCGTATCACCGCCAGTAAATCTTCCTTCCAATTTACACGGGTATGAGAAAAATGTATTCAAAAGTCAATGTTTTTTCTTTACTGTTCGGATTAGGAGTCTCGAAAATTTGCATGAGTCGGGTGTGAGTCGGCAGAATAAATCCACATTGTGTTAGCAGAATTTTCCGCACTCGTACACAGACAACCCAAAATACACACGTAACACGAAAAAAAATCCCACGTTAGGTATTCATGAGAGAGAGAGAGAGAGAGAGAGAGAGAGAGAGAGAGAGAGAGAGAGAGAGAGAGAGAGAATTATGCAAAACACGGTATTTATAGTTTGAAATATTTCTATCCAACAAAATTACCAAGACTACTGAAATGAAACAAAAATATCAATAAAGTTTAAACTCAAATAATACCTTAAATCACCACCTCCTCCTCCTCCTCCTCCTCTTCTTCTTCTTCTCTTGACCTGTTTCGCTTTTATCACTGTGCACATCGTCACGTCTACTTCAGTTTCATATCAGTTCTATTCAGTCTTGGTCGTTCAGTCTCAGTCTCATATCAGTTGTCTCCAGTCTTGGTCATTTATTTAGTTTTGGTCATTCAGTCTCAGTCTCATATCATTTCTGTCCAGTCTTGATCATTCAGTCTCAGTCTTATATCAGTTCTGTTCAGTCTTTGTCATTCAGTCTCAGTCTTATATTCAGTTCTATTCAGTCTTGGTCATTCAGTCTCAGTCTTTTTTCATAACTCTTCTGTAGGAACCTTTTAGTATACTTCGCCACTTTTCAGGAGCAGCAGGGAAGGAAGGCGAAGGAAAGGACACTCACCGCGGAAGAGGAAGGGTTCAGACAGCTCCAGAAGGCCCACATTGACACCCAGGAAGAGGTCCGTCAGGGTGGTGATGTCCGGGTGTATCCTGCGTCCCACCACGAAGTTCTCCGTCGCCTCTTTGTCAGGAAGTTGCCCGGTCCTGCTCACGTGCACCACATTTCTGCAGGTAAACGTGAGGAAATGGCCATCACACTTGAGCAGAGATGACACATGCATGCACACAGACACACACACACACACACACACACACACTAACACACACTAACAAAGTAACACAAAAGCTAACACACACACACACACAGAACACACACACACACACACACACACACACACACACACACACACACGTACGCTAACCACTAACGCGTCAGGTGAGAACAAAATATAAAACAAAATATAAACTCAATTCTTGCCGTCACACAAAAGCAACATTCGTCCTTCGTGGGAAATTTTACTCACCCAAAGAAAATAAAATGTCACACACTCAAGAAAGCCAATGCTGGTATCGTCATTCGCTTATTTTCTGTCCTCACTGGGAATTTATTGGTACCTGGAAATATCACACGCCCTTAAAATCCAGTATTATTATTGTTATTCATGTATTTTTCAGTAAATTGAAACACTCGAGAATGTCACAATCTAGAATTTCAGTGTTATTATTCGTAAATTTTCCACTTTCATTGAATTTTAGCACCAGCAACTGTCCTATACTCTAAAAATCCAATGTTAATGTTTGTTATTCGCTTATTTTACGTTCTCAGTAATTTTTAGCACACACACAGAAGTCATACGTTACTGTGTTATTACTGTTCTTCCTTTACGATCCTTCTGTAACCTTCCCTGACTCACATGCTGGGGGAGGCGGTGCAGTCGGCGTCAGTGAGCACGTGGAAGTTAGTGATGATGAGGCCAGGACAGCGGTAGAAGAAGCGGCCGTCCTCCCGTGAGCCCAGAGCCACCAGCCAGGGCAGTTCCGTCGTTCCCAGCTGGTCATTCGGCTTTAGCGGGTTCTGTCGGGGTGATGGAATGCTTTATGTAATTATCTAGTTAGGTGCTTCACTTCCAAAGCTTCTTGCCCTTAGAGAAATGCATATGTTTAGAAATGAGTCTACAGTACAAGGAATTACAATTTTGAATGGGGATAAAATACACAGAATGCATGTTTACTGTTGTTTTCTGTATAGACGCCACTTTCTGCAGCAAACTATGAATAAGGATCTAGTTACGTGCTTCACTCCCAAAGCTTCTTGCCCTTAGAGAAATGCATGTTTAGAAATGAGTCAACAGCGCTAGGAATTATTACAATGATGAATGGGGATGAAATACACAGCATGGATTATTTACTATTTTCTGTATAGACGCCACTTTCTGCAGCAAACTATGAATTAAGATCTCAAGCAGAAAATGTAGTCGTCTGTCTTTCATGTTAGAATGAGACACAATGTTTACTCTTAAAGGCAACACTAACACTCTGATCTTTGGATATCTATTTGGTATTCCTCTTTTCAAAACACAAAACACAACACCTACTTCTAAAAACAACAAAAAACTTTAAATAAACACTAACTTAGTCTTTTTTTTCATATTACATCCAAACATGACATGTCCTTAAAAAAAAAAAAAAATCTCATCTCTAAATAAACACAATCTTCCACTCACTGCACTCGCTCACTCACTCACTCACTCACTCACCCGGCCACAGTCAACAGGAAGGACGAGTTCGATGCCGCTTCCCTCCAAGATTTCTTTGACTCTATCCAGGAACACTTTCGCTGTGGCATTCGCAGAGACGTCAGCGGTGTCCTCGTCTACCTCCACCACAATGCCTGGTTCCTTGGGGTTGTTGAGGGTGGGGCCGGACGAGTCATTGATAAAGTTCGTGAGGGTGGTGTTGTCGTCCTCCTTGTCCTCGTCTGGCGTCAGTGTGGAGTGAATTTCTTGGGAGAGAAGCATCAGTTCTGTCTTGAGTGGATCTTCGGGCATCCCAGCGGCGTCTTTGTCCTCCATTACCTTCACCATGCCCTCTATCGTCTGCAGGGAGAGATGACTGACTGAATTATGGATTAACTCACTGCATAACAGCCTGGGGTCTTATAGCACTACTAGAGGAGGCAAAAAACATGATTTTATTCTTCAAGGGCAACAAAAAGGTTAAAAGAAAAAAGTTTCAGTGTCAGTTCCCAAAGAATTGTAAAAAGCATTGGCGTAGGTAGTATTTTGCCAGCTGGAGCAGCCCGCGGCCCTCCGGTTTGCTGCCATTCCCAGAAGTAATACAGTATTATAAGGCACATTAACCCCTTAATATATGCATGTATTTATTTATTTTTTTTTACGTAGGGAAGAGGGCCACCCAAGGGCAAAAAAAAAAAAAAAAATAAAAAAAGGCCCACTTGAGTGCTGGCTCTCTTAAAAGTGTAAAAGCGTCAGCCAAAGTTGAGGAGCAAATGCCTCGATACCTCCCTCTTAAAAGAACAATGTACGTATGACAAAAGTGCAACCAAAAGTGCTCAATGGTCAAAAGTCACCTGACCTCATCCACAACACACCTGACCTTTGACTTACCTTGGCCGCCCGCATCAACGCCTCTGACCTCCGAAATCTCCTACGGGGCGGCAGTGGCACGGGCAGAGACTCCGGGCCGAAGCTCATCGCCATGGCATCCTCCTGACGAGTGTGAGGGAACGGAAGAAAATGAACGCTATTGACCAAAGATAGACATGCAGAGGAACGAAAAGAAAGGGAGTGTAAACATAAAGGATGCTTGATAACTTGAAATGCAGAAAAGACACTTGAACGATAAACAGAAGGAAATTAATGGCGTAGAATGTGATCTGGTAATAAAAAAGAAGAAAAAAAAAAAGTTGAGAGAGATGGGAAACGAAAGAGGAAAAAGGTACAAACATAACAGGCAACACACAACTTTACCAAGAAGGAAAGCAGAATCAGAAAGCGCAGCACATTAGAGAAGAAGAAGAAGAAGAAGAAGAAGAGGAAGAAAAAGAAGAAGAAAAAGAAGAGGAAGAAGCAAAAGAGAAAAATATGAAGAAAAAGGAGAAAAAGAAAAAAGTAGAAGAAGAAGAAGAAGAAGAAGAAGAAGAATAAGAATAAAAAGAAAAAGAAGAAGAACAACAACAACAACAACAACAACAACAACAACAAAACTAAGAACAAGAACAAGAAAAAGAAGACAAATTAGAAGACAATATAGAAACAATCAAAAGAAACCTCAAATACCACCTATAGAATGAATGACCACGTAGTGCAGGTAAACACACTCACCTGCAGGAAGAGCGAGGCGGTGAGGGTGCCTGGCGGGGTGAAGAGTCTCCTTGTGGCGTGTGTCTTCCTCACGCCCGCCTCTGCTGAGACATAGAAGGCGACGAAGGAGGAGCCGAAGTAAATATAGATAACGTTGTGGATTTTTTTTTTGCTATAGATTAATTGCAAGATAGAAAGAAATGAAGGAAAAATAAAAGTAAATGTCTGTAATGCTATGATTTTTTTTTTTGGTTTAGTTGTAAGATGAAAAAAAAAAAACAAGATGGACGAAGAGGAAAGCTAAATAAATGTCTATATCGTATTTTTTGGGGCAAAGATAGAAAAAAAAAGAGATGAAGGGAGAACCAAAAATATCTAAAACATTTCGAATTTTTTGGCATAGATTAGTTGTGAGATAGAAAAAAAAAAAAAAAAAACTTATTCCCTTTAGTATTGGAACGCATTTTTACCAAGAACTTTGAGTGTGATGAGACAATTTTACGTACATTAGGAAGACTCTATGGAGGTCAGAGGATTAATGCCCAGAATCTTCACTATTTTAATCCCCTCGTAAGTTTCTAAAGCTGTGTAAAACCGCCAAATAGATAAAGATGATGATGATGATGATGATGGTGGTGATGATGATGATGATGATGAGGATGATGGTGAAGAAAAGTACACTATGAAAACGCGTCATGGTACTGAAGGGGTTAAGATGACAGTAAGATAGAGAAATGTGAGATATTTTACATTAACACTCTCTCTCTCTTACATATGGCAGTGAAAAGACTAATGTTTCCTCACCAGTCAATGTCTCAGCCGTCCCCAGCAGAAGACTCACCACCGCCACCACTGCCACCACCATCCCTCAGCACAATCTTGGCTCTCGGGACTGTTCACAAATTGGCTCAAGTCACTGTTCACTGTCTTTCCTGGCGGGGCGGGGCAGTGAAATCCAAACAGTTCTCACACGTAATGTAATGCAGTGATAGAATTTCTTCTTTATCTCGTTTTCTTTAAGGGTTTACATGGGAGACTTCAATATTCTAACCCTCGTGGAAGTGAAGATCGTGAGCTTGACCCCACCAGTACTGGAATGCATTTTAATCATGAATTGTTGGTGCGATTAGATGATTTTATTTACATCAGAAAGGGTCTATGGAAGTCAGAAGGTTAATGGTCGCAGTCTTCACTATTTTAATCACCCACACAAGTTTCTGAAGCTGTGTAAAATCACCAAATAGTAAGCAAAATGAATAAGGAAACGCGTCCTGGTACTGAAGGGCATAATTAGACCATTTTCTTTACATTAGGAAGAGTCTATGGAGGTCAGAAGGTTAGTGGTCACAGTCTTCACTATTTCAATCCCTACACAAGTTTCTGAAGCTGTATAAAATCACCAGATAGTAAGCAGAATGAATGTGAAAACGCGTCATGGTACTCAAAAGGTTCCAATCACCAATGTTAACTGAAAGGAAGCAAAAATAAATATCGTTAGCGAAGTCTTAAGCCGAGAAACACTGGTAACTCGCAACACAAACAGCAATGTAACAACACAACACGGACGTGAGTGTGTGACTGACTGACTGACTGGCTGGCTGACTGGCTGTGTGACGCTTATGTCCCCCACCGCCTCCCTCCTTCACCTCTCCTCTCTCTCTCTCTCTCTCTCTCTCTCTGCCTTCTTCTTTTTCTTCTTTTCTCTCCTCTCTTCTTCTCCTCTTCTTCTTCTTCTTCTTCTTCCTCCTCCTCCTCCTCCTCCTCCTCCTCCTCCTCCTCCTCCTCCTCCTCCTCCTCCTCCTCCTCCTCCTTCCATCCTACTTAGTTCTGCATGAAAATATTGAGTCATCCCTGTTTACTTCAGTTACTCTTCCCCTTTTCCTTTCCTCTCCCTTTCCTTTTATTAATTTATTTTCCCTATTACCTGTTTTGTTGATTTTGTTTATTTTTTGTCCTGTTTTCCTTCGCCTTTTCTTCCTTTCTTCCTTACTCCTACTGGAAGAAGGAAAAGATGATAAGGTCATTTCATTTTCTACTCTATCTCTCTCTCTATTTATTTATCTCTAGAAGTCTCTATTTATTTATCTCTCTCTCTCTCTCTCTCTCTCTCTCTCTCTCTCTCTCTCTCTCTCTCTCTCACATCATACGCCACGCTTTCTAACCCTACGAGGAGCTCCATACATGAGACTCCCACGTGATAGGGGAGTGTATGGGAGAATTGCCACCTTCATGGGTCCTATGGGAGAGTGTAAGGCTGGTATGGCAACACTGCTTTTTGTAGGAGGAGGAGGAGGAGGAGGAGGAGGAGGAGGAGGAGGCGAAGAAAAAAAAGGAAGAGATGGATGGAGAAGAAAAAAAATGGATGAATGAGGAAGAGAGATAAAATGATGATGATGGTGATGAGAAGAAAGAGGAGGAGGAGGAGGAGGAGGAGGAGAAAAAAAGGAAGAGATGGATGGAGAAGAAAAAAATGAATGAATGAGGAAGAGAGATAATATGATGAAGGTGATAGGAAGGAGGAGGAGGAGGAGGAGGAGGAGGAGGAGGAGGAGAAAATGAAGAAGAGATGGATTATTAATGAAAGTTTGGATGAATGAGAAAGGTTGTTAAAAGTAGGAATGGAAAGATGATGGTGATGATGATGATGAGAAGGAAGAGGAGGAGAAGAAAGAGGAGGAGGATTAGAAATAAGAGTAAAAAAAGGAGTAGGAAGAATATAAATAAGAACTAAAAAGAAAGAAGAATGTGGGATAAGAAATGATGATAGAAAAAAAAGTAGAAGGAAGAAGTAGTAATAATGATGATGATGATGATGATGATGATGATAATGATGATGATGTTAGTAGTGATGTTGATGGTGATGAAGATAATGATGATGATGATGATGATGATGAAGGAAAAAATGATGATGATGGTGATGATGACAATGATAATGAAGATGATGACGATGATAATGATGATGGTAATGAAGGTGATGATGATGATGATGATGATGATAATGATAATGATAATGATGATGGTGATGATGATGATGGTGATGATGATGGTGATGAGGATGATGGTGAAGACGAGCACAGCAATATAA